>NW_022436983.1:13370060-13444303 GCF_009761245.1 Sapajus apella | reverse complement strand
TCAGGAGGCTGAGGCAGGAGAATCACTTGAACCTGAGAGGCGGAGGTTGCAGTGAGCTGAGATCACGCCATTGTACTGCAGCCCGGGTGCCAGGGCAAGACTTTATCTCAAAAAAAAAAAAAAAATTAACCCAAAATGTCAGTATTGCTGGGACTCAGAAACCCACGTTAGTCTCCTCTATTCTTTTCAAACACCAAGAGAGCAGGTTCTTTCTGGAAGGTTTCCTGAGCCGTTCTTGCCATATTCTCACCTCTCTTTGCCGACTCAGTTCAAAGCGGCAAGCTTTCCCTTTGCTGGTTGGGTTTTCTGCTCACATGGGTTCGTCCTTCTCTACCCATGTCCTATAATCCTTTTCTTCTTAATTCCATTCTTTGCAGTTCCAATTCTTTTGAAGAGCTCGGGCTCTAAAGCCAGGTTATCTGGGGTTTGAATTGAGAACCTAGGTCTTAGCTGGGACAAGTCCCTGAACCCCTCTAAGACTCCAGGTCCTCATCTTAAAAATGGAGATAAAATAGCATAAACCTCTTTAGGGTGGTTTTGAGGCTTTAATGGAATAACTGTGTAAATCAGAGTAGGCAGATGGTAAATCTCAACATGTATCTGCCATTATTATTACTCTGAGCTTCTAACCATACTTGTTAGCTCTTTTTTGAGTCATTTCACTTCCTTGAAAGACATCTGGGATGGGGAAGAAAGAAAACGCTGGAGTGAGGGGCCCTGGAGCGCCAATCCCAGCTCTGCTAACTTGCTGGCTATGCCTGAGTACTCATCTGTGAAGCTGGCCTAATAATAGCACTTAGTAATTCTTTTTTTTTTTTTTTTTTTTTTTTGAGGCAGGGGTCTTGCTATGTTGCTTAGGGTGGTCTCGAACTCCTAGACTCAAGCAATCCTTCCACCTCAGCTTCACAAATAGCTGGGGCTACAGGCCCACACCACCAAGCCTGGGCTGACTTCATAATTCTTGCAAGGATTAAGCTAGTTAACTGTCTGACACTTAATAGGTGTTCAGCAAACGTTAGCCACCCACTCTTTCTATTTCTGAATCTTCCTGGGTATTGATAAATGAAGCATTTCTGATGCATCTTATTTACATCAAACTTGTAGATTAGTCTTGCCTGAGAATAATAACGGAAGGAGATCTTGAGCCAGGGTGAGGCAGGACTGAGATTGTGCTATCCTGCTCCAACATGCTATCAATAAAGCTTTGGTAAAACTCAATAAATAGACTCATTTGGCCATCTGCGGTGGAATTCAATACTGAGAGTATTGTTTAGAAATGGCATTCCTAGCCTGCAGGAGGTAAAGATGAAAGCGCATTTGCTTCATTGCTCTGTAGGAGTTAGCAAGTGGAAGAGACATGATTTGACAATAGTTGGGGAATGAAGGTGTTAGGCTGAAATCTTCCACGTAGCCCTCCAGACCCACTCTCTGCCCCTTTTTACCCTGCTCCTGCTGTAGAAGTCTAGACCATGTGGACCACGTCAGTGAGTTCTGCCATTTGTGAGCCTTGCCTGGCGTGGGAAGAGAATAGAGTCAGGTGTCGGTATTTATTTCCCTGCCCCTTCCCTCCTGCCTCATTGCAAGCTGGCTGATCTCCAAAGACCACAGCTTTTACCCAGGCAACTCTCTCCACAAAATGTTCTCTCTTCGGCTTCCTGCTATCTGTCCCCTTCCCTCTCCCTGGCAGCACAGGGTGGTACTGGTTCCCCCCTGTTGCTTGCCCCACAGTACTGTACCCACCTTCCCTATGTTGCCCCATGCCCTGCCCACATCTTTCCTGATAGTCCTTTTATTAAGCTCATCTCAAATTATGCAAATTGAGAGCGACGTCTATTTCTTGCGATCGCCTTCATGGATAAAGTAATGGACATTTCATTGAGTATTTTCTTGCAAGTTCCTGGTCCACTTTGTGATGATGTGTATGAGTTTGCTAGAGCTGCTGTAACAAAGTCCCACAGACTGGGTGACTCAAACCACAGAAATGGATTTTCTCACAGTTCTTGGATGCTAGAAGTCCAAGGTCAAGGTGTTAGCAGAGTGGGTTCCTCCTGAGGACTGTGAGAGGAGGACCTATCTCAGGCCTCTCTCTTGGCTTGTAGATGACCATCTTCTTTCTGTGTCATCAAACGGTCCTCCCTCTGTAATGGTCTATATCCAAATTTCCTCTGCTTTTAAGGACACTGTCATATGGGATTAGGGCCCATCCTAATGACCTCATTTTAGTTGAATTACCTCTTTAAAGACCTTATCTCCAGATACAGCTATATGATGAGGTACTGGAGGTTAGGACTTCAAGATATGAATTTGGGTTGGGATGGGATGAGCATAATTCAGCCCTTACCATGGCGGTTAAGAAATTGGAATGTGATTGTTGGGCAGGAACAAAACATGTTGAAGCACCTGAAGATAAAGCAGCATTCAACAGTGACGAGGTCCCTGCTTTCAAGGGGCTTACATTCTAGTGGGAACAGGTGAAGCAGGAGCAAGAGTTCCATAAACAAATCATATACACTGCAGCATTCCAACATTGACAAGTCCCGGAAAGACAAACCTGGTGTACGAGAGCAGGACTGTACAGAGTTGACTTTAGCTAGAGAGATCCAGGTGGCCTCTCTAAGGAGATCTGAGAGCTGATACTTGGAGGAGAGACAGGACTCACTATCTGAATACCCCATTTGGGTGGAGCATTCCTGGCAGAGGCAGTGCAGGCAAAAATAAGGAATGAGTTTTTAATAATTGCCATTTTGACTGCATGAGATGGTATCTCACTGTAGTTCTGATTTGCATTTCTCTAGTGATCGGTGATGTTGAGCTTTTTTTCACCTGTTTGTTGGCCACATGAATGTCTTCTTTTAGAAAGTGTCTGTTCATGTCCTTTGCCCACTTTTTAATGGGGCTGTTTCTTTCTTGTAAATTTGTTTAAGTTCCTTGTAGATTCTGGATATTAGACCTCTGACAGATAGGAATGCTTTTACACTGTTAATGGGAATGTAAATTAGTTCAACCATTGTGGAAGACAGTGTGGCAATTCCTCAGAGATCTAGAACCAGAAATACTATTTGACCCAGCAATCCCATTACTCTGTATATATCCCCCAAAATATAAATCATTCTATTACAAAGAAACATGCACAATGTGTGTTTATTTGTAGTGCTATTTACAACAGCAAAGACAAGGAATCAACCCAAATGCCCATCAGTGATAGTCTGGATGAAGAAAATATGGTACATATACTCCGTGGAATACTATACAGTCAGAGGAAGCAACAACATCATTTCCTTGGCAGGGACATGGATGGAGCTGGAAGCGGTTACCCTCAGCAAACTAATGCAGGAACAGAAAACCTAACACGGAATGTTCTCACTTATAAGAGAGAGTTGAACAATGAGAACATGCGGACACAGGGAGGGGAACAATACACACTGGGGCCTCTGAGGGGTGGTGCTGGGGGAGGGAGAGCATTAGGAAAATTAGTTAATGCAGGCTTAATACCTAGGTGACGGGTTGACAGGTGCAGCAAACCACCATGGCACACATTTACCTATGTAACAAACCTGCACATCCTGCACATGTACCCTGGAACTTAAAATAAAAATAAAAATAAAATTTTTTTAAAAGTAATGAGGCATTTCCATCCAGAGAGCAACTTCTGCTGTTGCAGAGAGGGAATTCGAGGATCATACTGATTTTGCTGGAAAGAAACTTTAAAACCAGATCAAACAAGTCTTGCTAGGGTATATGAACATCCCAGGACATTGTGGCACACAACAGCAAGCTGTGAACTTGGACTTTGCCTTTATCCCCCCTTCCATGGGCCTGCCTACCAGGGAGGCACCCAGAAGAATCTAGGGCAGAGGCTGAGAAACAAAGTTTGGCTCAGCTCCATCCTGTTGTAACCGTCAGGCAGTGCAGGGCGCAGCCGTGCGGTCTCTGTGTACAGAGATGACTGGGTGATCCCACCGAACGGATCACAGCTTCCCTTGAGGTCTGCTACATGGCATGAAGGATTACAGTGCCGGAGCCAGGCTCATATTAAAGTATATAATCTACATTTAAAATGTTTCCCCTGTGTCCATGGGGATCTCCACTCCATATGTTTGCAAGAGCCCCAGGGCCAGCAGTGTATTTGATTTTGAGTGTTTTAAAATAAAGGTTAAAGGTGGCTCATAATAAAGCAGCATGAGGAACAGCACAGAGGCTAAGACTTCCTTTGAGTAAATATTGACTGACATGAGGCTTTCCTTCCCACAAACAGCATCAGAGGCTATCAACTTGTAGCATACCTCAGAGGCCATCTCCTTCAACTGGTTCAGCCTCCCCAGGTTTAAACTCTTCCCTTCCCACTTCCCTTCCTCTCTCCCTTCTTCCATTTCTCCAAAAAATGCATTGAGTTGACCACCTGTGTTAATTTCCTGCAATTTCTGCAACAAATAACCTCAAATTTGGTGACTGAAAACAATGCACATTTATTATCTTCTATTTATTACCAGCTCTGGAGCTCAGAAGTGCAAAATGGGTGTCACTAAGGCTACAATCAAGGCGTCCGTCAGCAGAGCAGCACTTTCTCTGCAGGCTCTAGGGAGGAAGCCATCTCTGCCTTTTTCAGCCTCTAGAGGCTGTTGCATTCCTTAGCTCATGGTCCCTTCTTCTATCTTCAAAGCCACAATGGCCAGTCAAATGTTCCTCATGTTCTCTCACTCTGACATGGATGTTCCTGCCTTCCTCTTTCAATGTACCAGGACCCCTGTGGTTACATAAGGACCCACCATGATAATCCAGAGTAATCTCCCTATCTCAAGATTCTTAACTTAATCACAAGTACAACATCCCTTTTGCCATGTAAGATGATTTATGCACAGGTTCTGGCATTTGTGCAGTGACATCTTTGGTGGCTGTTATTCTGCCTGCCACACCATCCCTCACGCAGTTTCATTTTCCCAAGCACCTTTTTTTTTTTTTTTTTTTTTTTTTGAGACAGGGTCTCAACTCTGTCGCCCAGGTTGGAGTGCAGTGGCATGATCTCGGCTCACTGCAACCTCTGTCTCCCAGGTTCTAGAGATTCTCCTGCCTCAGCCTCCTGAGTAGCTGAGACTACAGGTACATGCCACCATGCCCAGCTAATTTTTGTATTTTTTAGTTGAGATGAGGTTTCACCATATTGGCCAAGCTGGTCTCGAACTCTTGACCTGTGATATGCCTGCCTTGGCCTCTCAAAGTGCTGGGATTACAGGCAAGAGCCACCACACCCAGCCAGTGACATGTTTTTGTAGCACCTATACCCCTTATTCACAGTGGCCGTCAACATTGTAGTTCGCTGCTTAGTTGTGAAATTATTGATTTAATGTCTGCCCCCTTTCTGGACAGAAAGCACTTCCTAACCAGGGAGGAGATTATAGATGTGTTGACCATCCCTATGATTTTCTCAGAGGTTCCTAGCAGCCTAAGCAAGAGAGGAAACATGTTGACAAGAAGGGAAGAAGAGAAAAGAAAACAACAGCTGATACTTAATGACCACTCACCCTGTGCCAGCAATGTTCCAAGTGCTTTTAATCTATTTAACCCATATGTTCTGAAGAAAGGGCTGTCATCTAACACAAGCAAGTGGCACAGCCAGCATTTGAAATTCCTCAACTTAACCACTTCATCACAGAAACGAATACTCTCAAACAGTACTTCATGTGCTATAATAGAAGTCTGAGGGGTGGACATGAAGGAGGGAGAGACCAATGTTCTAGAGATGTCAGGCTAGACTTTCCAGAGGATATAATGAATGAATAGGGGCTTAGAAGGCAGTGGTGAGGAGGGGGAGAGTGGAGCAGGGTGTTCTAAGCAGGGGAGGCTGTGTCAACAAAGGCCCAGGCAGGAAATGGCTGGATGTTTTCTAGAAATTGAAGGCAGTACAATACTGCTCCCACTTAGATGGTGAAAGGCAGGGCACAGAGAAGGAGGTGGGGCCTAAGGGGGGTGGAGGTGCCATGCCTGAGGTTGCTAAGGCAGCTGTCCGCCATGCCTGGGTTACAGGAAAGGGGTCCCGATCCAGATCCCAAGAGAGGGTTCTTGGATCCTGCACAAGAAAGAATTCAGGGCGAGTCCACAGAGCAAAGTGAAAGCAAGTTTATTAGGAAAGTAAAGGAATAAAGATGGCTACTCCATAGACAGAGCAGCACGTAGGGCTGCTGGTTGCCCATTTTTATGGTTATTTCTTGATTATATGCCAAACAAGGTGTGAATTATTCATGCCCCCTTTTTTATTTTTATTTTTTTCATTTTTTAAAATTATACTTTAAGTTCTGGGATACATGTGAAGAACGTGCAGGTTTGTTACATAGGTATACACGTGCCATGGTGGTTTGCTGCACCCATCAACCATTCATCTACATTAGGTATTTCTCCTAATGCTATCCCTCCCCTATTTCCCTACCCCTCGACAGGCCCTGGTGTGTGATGTTCCTCTCCCTGCTTCCCCTTTTTAGACCATGTAGGGTAACTTCCTGATGTTGCCATGGCATTTGTAAACTGCCACAGCGCTGGTGGGAGTGTATCAGTGAGGACCATCAGAGGTCACTCTAGTGGCCATCTTGGTTTTGGTGGGTTTTGGCCGGCTTCTTTGCTGCAACTTGTTTTATCAGCAAGGTCTTTATGACCTTTATCTTGTGTTGACCTCCTAATTTATCCTGTAACTTAGAATGCCTTAACCATCTGGGAATGTAGGTCTTAGCCTCATTTTACCTAGCTCCTATTTAAGATAGAGTTGCTCTGGTTTGAACCCTTCTGACGCCTGCATGGGCTTCAAACATAATCCTAGGGAAAATGGGAAGCCACTTTTGATACCAGGTTTTCCACAAAATCAGTTTGCTTGCCACGTGGAGAAAGGATTGCAGGATTGGGATGCTGAAGGTGAATTGGCCACCAGAGAGGATGTGAATGGAGAATCCAGAGAATTTGCGTCTTCCGTCCAGGGCATTCTCAGCCACTATCTGGACCCTCCTAAAGGCCTCCCCACCACCCACAAAGGGAGGATGGGGAAGGTAGCAAGCCTCCTGCTGTTTGGAATAAGGAGATATAAACTCCAGTCTCTGCCTCAAAACCAGTCAGACGGACTAAAGTGAGCCCAACAGAAATATACTTAATCCTTAACTCACAGCCCCTTCCTCCAACAAGCCTGCCTTGCTCAATTCACGCAGAAATTATTTCTCCTTCCTGTGAATGCCTCCAATTAATTTTCTGCCATTCAATCATTCAATCAATAATATATGCTGAGCACCAATTATGTGCCAAGCACTCTGTTAGATGTCATGTTAGAAATAAACAATCCTGACTTATTCTCTACCCTTGTGGAGTTTATTATCTAGTGAGAAAATAAAATCTCAAACAAATAAATTCATATCCTGTAACATGGTTTTAAGTGTGGCAAGGCCCATGACGAAGTTTGGGGTGCTTGGAGATGGTGGGAAGGGGAATTTGATTATGGTAAAATGCATCCTCTGCTTCTATTCTTTACCTCTCCTTGCATTCTCAAACTTGTCATGTGACTTTGAGGTTTCTTCCATAATAGCAAAGTATATTTCCATAATCCCTAGACTTTGGGCTTGACCATGTTAATGAGTTTGGTCAGTAAGATAAAGTAGAGGTGACAGTGAGCTAATTCTAAGCATAGGCCTTGACAGGTCTTAGTGTGTTCCCATTTGGCTACTTGTTCCTCTGCCATCAGCTTGAAAACGTGCCTTGGTTGGCCTGCTAGTCCCATGAGGATAATGAGAGACATGTGGAGCAGACCCATCCCAGCTGAACTTCCTTAGCTAAGTGGAGGCTAGGGGCCCTGATTGGCTGACCCCTCATCCCTGAAGATGAATGAGAGAGGCCAGCCAAGGTTAGCAGAGCTGCCCAGCCAATCCCAATCCAGGCCAGCTGACATCTAGCTAACCTGCACCTTTGGGAGTTCATTAATGCTTAAGTTGTCAGTTGCTGAGATTTTTGTGGCTATTTGTTACACAGCATTATTAATTACAGTTAACTGACACACTGACTTAGTCTGAGCAGCCTATGGCAGGATTCCCTAAAGAAATGGCATCTCAGTGAAAACTAAATTAAGTTGGTAAAGGAAGAGATGAAGAGCATTTCTGGCTGAGGGAGCAAAGTGAGCAAAGGTCCTGAGACAGGAAAGACATGAACTTTTAAGAGAGAAAGTGAAAAGAATTAGGAGTTCCTAGGGGTGGCCATATAGAGAGCAAAGGGTGACCAGGCATGGTGGGAGAACTGGCAAGGGAAGTATACAGGTATCTGCCTCTCACACGGGCCTAAGCAAAATTAACGTTCTGTAGCATTGTGCATTTTTTCAATGTTCCCAACTATACAATTATACATCAACTTTGAAGAAAAGTCGATGAGTTTTACCTTGTCTCATTTCACCTTGCCAGAGCAACACCCCACATCACAATAAATGCCCAGTATCTTTTGTGTATGAAAGAGTTGAACTAATGAGAGAGGTGCTGGAATAACAGCGTCTTGGCTTTTCCTAAATGTTGAACACTGACTACAATTTTTCTTCCGTGGTAATTAGTTCATTCGTAACACCACTGTTTGCAACAAACAACATTTCACCCCATCACTCTTCACTCTGTTTTCCTGTTGAGTTTTTTGATTCCTGATAACATTTGCCACTGCCTGACGTTACGTTTACAGAATTATCTGTTTTGGTATCTGTCTCTTCCACCAGAGAGCGGGGACTTTGTCTTGTTCATGATCGTATCCTCAGTATCTAGGACTGTGCCTGGCACAGTTGTAGATATACAAAAAATATTTGTTGAATGAATGCATAATCAGATGATGAAACAGTTAATGCTAAAGAACTCTTTAAAAAGTGCAACACAGAAGTTAGAGTGTTAATTATCTGTTGGTTCAGTAAGAAAATAGGGCAAATTTTGTTTATCTGGGATGGGGAGAGTCCATGGGCACAGCAAAAAGAATGATGAAATCATCTATTATTTTTACTGGGATATGTGGATCCAAACACAATATGTGACCAAGAACATGGGGTGTGGGCATATCAGCACCTCAATATCAGAGCCCTTATATTTATAGAACGCTTGTCATTTTATAGTGTTCCTTCCCATACTAACTCATTTTGTATTCATCCCACTCCTGAAATATATATGGTATTGTACAGGGATTATTATTTCCTTTTATAGATAAGAAAACCCAGGTTGGCGAGATTTAATTATTTGCTGAAATGGATTTAGGCATTTGCTATCGTTTAACTGTTTGTCTTCTCCAAAACTCATGTTGAAATTTAATTGCCATTTTGAAGATATTGGGAGGTGGAGTTTCTAAGAGGTGTTTAGGTGATCAGGGCTCCACCCTCATGGATGGACTAAGGTTGTTATCATGGGAATGGGTTTGCTGTTGAGGGAGTGGGTTTGCCCTCTCTTGCTGTCTCTCACCCTCTCCTTGCTCTTCCATAATGTTACGATGCAGCAAGAAGGCCCTTGCCAGATGCCAGCACTCTAATATTGGACTTCCCAGGCTCCAGAACTGTGAGCCAATACATTTCTGATTATTGTAAGTTCCCCAGTCTGTGGTATTCTGTTACGGAGGCACAAAATGAAATACAGCATTCTGTCCTGTAGTTTATCAATCTTTCCATATAACACAGATGTTTCATAAGATGTCTTTAAGATAAAGCAGGTGGAGCTAGACATATTTTGAAGAACTGGATGCCAGATAGGTACATTTTTAACCTCACTGTGCCTACAAGGTTCTGGAGGATTGGGCTTCTGCCTGCATCTCTAGCTTGACTTTCTGTCTCTTTTCCCCTAGCTGCTAAACTCCAGCTACCTTGTCCCTCCTCATCAACATCCTTCCTAGTCCACAGCTTTCCCATATGCTGCTCTCTCTTCCTGGAACACACTTCAGCCCAATTTTTACCTGGATAACTCCTACTTCAGAACTGAACTTAAATGCCACTTCTTTTTTTAAAACCTTTGCTTTTTTTTTACACTCCTTCACTTCTATTTAGTCCCATTCATTTTCAAAACACCCCCATAACTTATAATTATTCATTTAGTATCTGTATCCCAAACTGGACAAGATTTTTGAGGACAGGGTATTTACCTGTCTTGTTTAGTAGTAGATGCCAAGTCCATGATACAGTTCCTAGTACACAGTAAGCACTCAATAAATATTCTTTGAGTAGATAAATGAACAAGTGGTGAGGAAGGGCTGTGCTTTATTGTCTTAAGATTGGAGTCTATTTCTTAGGTTTTGAGTATAATTCCCTGTAGTTATAGGGTTGCAGTATTGTATCAGTTATCTACTGCTATACAACAAACAACTCCAAAACTAGGTGGCTTAAAAAAACCATTTGATTTGTTCACAGTTATGTAGAACAGCAATTTTTTTTTTTATGTACAGAAAAACTGCAATGGAAAAAATCAATTTGAGATAAGTTCAGCTGGATGGTTGTGCTGGTCTCACCAGAATTGACTCATGCATTTGCTATTATCTGGTGACTGGATTGGGGCTGGATAAGTCACGTGCTGATGGTGCTGGATGTTGACTGGGTCACTTTCTCCTTGGGAACTATCATCCTCAAGGATGGTGACAGTCTCAGGGCAGCAAGTAGGGTGACTGGTCATGCTGCTTTGTCTGGGACTATCCTGGTTTTAGCAGTAAAAGTCTCATATCCTGGGGAACACATCAGCCTTGGGCAGATCAGGATGGTTGATAACCCTATCAACAAGAAAGAAAGTGGAAGTTACAAAGCCTCTGAGGTCTAGGCTCAGAAATTCCACAGTGAGACTTCCGTTGCATTCTATTTGTCAAAGCATGTTATGAAGCCAGCCCAGACTCAAGGGGATAGAGAAATAGACTTCATCTCTTGATGAGAAATACAGCAAACACATGTTGCAAAGGGAAATGCATATAAGAATAGAAGCTCACAAGCTCACTGTTTCTTTTGTTTTGTTTTTTCAATCTACTACAGATTTTACGGAAAGTAAGACCACAGATTCAGAAATGAAAGTAAGGCTTTTTTGTTAATTGAAATATTTGTACTAAGTAGGGAAATATTGAGAGAGCCCCAACTAGTCAAAGGTTGAGTGACAACTACATCTCAGTTTCTTAACACATCGAATGTATAGGTTTCCTTTTATATACAAATACAACCTAAGACACACACTCCCTTTGGAAAAATGCCTTGTGGTCAGCAGATTGAGAGGAATGGTAAAATCGCAGATAAAGGAGAGAACACTTCTTGGCAGTAAGGGACAGAGGGGAGGGCAAATCTTGTAATGATATGTTAACAATATCAAAAAGCCTATTTCAAGAGTAGTATTGATAAAATGTTTGCCTAGTAAAATATTTGGGATAATACTTTACACCTACATAATGTTTACTGTATGCCAGGCACTGTCCTGGTACTGTTGATTTACAGCTATTTATACATTTAAACCACACATTAATAGATGAGGAAACTATAATAAAGCACAAGGTTACCTACGTAGTATGTGGTGGAGTCAGAATTTGAACCCAGGTAGTTTGGCTCGACCTGCCTTTCCAGGTGCTACCATTTTGCTAAGAGTTTAACTTATGCTTGCTGATTAGGAGTTGGGAATAGCGATCAAAAGTACTGTTTGTTATGGAGCTTGTTCTTTCTCCTGCAGGTTAGAGAGGAAGGCCGGCCCTGGGCAGCCTCAGAACTGAAACCTAGAAACAAATGCGCAGCGCCCCAAAGGGCGGACATAGAGTTTGATTCCGGAACGGAAGTCCAAGGTTTGGGTTCCCACCCGGACAGGAGTGGCGGAGACTCTTGCGCAGGCGCAGTGACCTAGTCAGTGCTAGAGCCCCGGTCCGCGCCCACCTAAAGTAGTCAGCGAGCCCCGCAGTCCAAGCGTCGGGCCGGCCTTTCCCCACCCCCGAATATGGCCGTCGAGGTGGGCGAGGGGAGGCGGCAGCCGAGAGGGTCCACGAGGCAGGGCGGAGGAGGGGGTAGCGAGGAGAGTGGGAACGGAGGGACCAAGAGCAGCCTGGGAAACGCGAATCCGGAAAGGGCTCGGGGTGCGGGAACGGCTGCCGCTCTGGGGCCCGTGGGTGGTCGTGTAGAGCTTCTCGGACGTCATGGAAGACCTCAGAGATAATCATCTCAACCCACGCGCACATTTTACAGATAGGCAAACTGAGCCCTGTCCCCTCTGGAAGCCCTGGAGAGAACTTCGATCGTTTGGTTTTTTTTCTCTGATCCTGTATTTCTCATCTGTGAAATGGGATGACTGGTTCCGGCCCGCCTTTGGTGGCACTCTTAACGGGCAGTGTGTTAAGCGTTTCTTATTCACAAGATTATTGTGAGGAAATCAAATGAGATGATGAAAGTGAAAGCCATCGGCACTCTTTTAAGCATGATATAAATGTGACCTCTTATGAAGGGCTGAGCCTTATATTTGGATAGTTTTTATAAAGAAGGAAGTCGAACTTTACTGTTTCCTGGGCTCTGGTCACCCCACTCTCCTTGGTGAGATCTGTTGCGAATAGATTCAGTTACTCACTGGAAAAGTTGAGACTAGGATTGGCCCAGCACAGATAGGCGGCTGATTTTGTCCTTGCTTTAGAGTATATTTTTAATACTCCTTCAAAGGAGTTATAGTGAGTTAGTAATTTGTAGCTGCTCTTAAGTGTGGTTCTCTGACAGGTTCAGAACGTTTTTCGATTTACTGATTAATTTGGGAGGTTGGAAATTGTTGATGTTGACAATGGAACATGGAACATTTGGCTTCTGTTTCCCTTCTTCCCCTTTCGGTTGATAAAACCCCAGTTAGAGTGGGGGAAAGCCTTGGCATCCTCATTGCCTCCTCTTTTCATTCACAAGCTCACTGTTCCTTTTGTGGACAAATGTATACTATTTATTTTCTAATATTTTAAAACACATTTATGCAATAACTAACATGGATCAAAAGCACTGTGCCAAGCCTTTGAGACATGAGAGAATGACTATGAGAAAATGACTATGATATGGTCCTGCCTCTCAAGGGTCTCACAGTTTTAGCAGGAAATAAGGTTGTAGGGGAACGGATACAAGTAGAGTTACATTAGGACAAAATGAAGGTTTCACAGACAGCCTCCCTTATTTTATTAAAGCCATTATTTTACTTGTGATTGGCGTCCTGTCTTCCGGTGAACACTGCATTTGGAGCTAAAGTTACATGCTTTTTCAGACCCTTAGTTGTCATGAAAGAGATTTTAAGTGTTGTACCTGCTCCTGTTCCAATATCCATCATCACCCACATGCCACCTAACTCTGGGAATATATTCTCAAAGGACCTGAGTGAGGCACGTACATATAAGGAGAATTTCTGAGATTTAACTTTGCTTTTCGTGTTGGTGATGTGGCTGCGGGATTCGCTGTCCTGTCCCACGACTCTTACACTCTCTTATCCTTACTTCAAGGTCCAGCTAGTCCACCAGACCTTCCTAACCATCTGTATCATATTGTTGACCCCTTGAAACTGTAGCATTCACGGTGCCTGGCTCTTGACATTTAATTGTAGACCACTTTGCATCGTTAGTTAACTTTCATTCTAAGATTGTGAGTTGTTGAGCAGGGTTGGAGGACGATGTGCAGTAGATGAAAAAACACAGGTTTGGAAGATAACCAGACTTGAGTTTGAATTCTGGCCTCCCGTTTATTGGCTGTGTAACTGAAGCTTTGTGAACTTCAATTTCTTCAGCAATCATGTATCTGTAAAACCTGTCTTCTACCGGATTGTCACTCATAGACACATTGTGAGAATTAAATAACTAAGATGGGAAGTATTTTTCTTCCCTCCACCCCTTTATATTTTTTGTTCCCAGCCTAATACAGTGTTTGTGCCTATAGATTCCATTTAATGCTAGTTGAATTAATGAGGGCCTTTTGCATCCAGTTAAATTATGAATGTGGACTAAAGTTTTTTCTCTTAACCCAGAATCATAAAATTTTAGAATACACTTCTGATTCTCAGCCTGATGCTCTGTCCGCTATTCAGTGTAGTTCACAAATGTTTCTTAACACCTGTTAAGGTTCCAAGTACTGTTCTTTCAAAGAAATATGAGATGAGACAGGGTTCTTCTTCTCAAGAGGTTTTGGTCTATCTGGGAAGATAGGAATATCTTCCTCTTCTCCGTGTGTTGCTTCTATCCCAACAAGTAAACCTTCTGAAAAGTGGAGTTCTCTCAGATGTGATCCAGGCTATATTTTAGCTCTACATTCTTCTTAAGTAAACTCATCCACCCCTGTGGCATCAAATAGCCGCTATATGCCAGAGACTCCCAAATTCATACTTAAGAGTCTAGACTTTTAAACTTCAAACCCATATCTTCAACTGTCTTTAACAAATGCACTTGTTCTACAGCTATTCAAAATTAAACTTACCTGAAACAAACTTCTCCAAACCTGCTCTACCTCCAGTGTTGCCCATCTTCATGAAGTGGTTGAAACCAGGGACTCAGGAATCGCCCTGTGGTTTCCTGCCTCTCATATCTCCCCTGCCTTATATTCAGTAAATTCCTAAGTCATACAGCTTCTTCCTCCAAAATATAACTGAAATCACCCAATTCTCTCCCATCTCCACTCATGTCACCAAAGTTTAAGCTACCATCATCTGTCCCTTGTACCACTGCGTAAACCAAAAAGTATCTGATACAAATCTCAATCAATTTAGAATTTTGTTTTGCCAAGGTTAAGGACATACCTGGGACACAGCCTCAGGAGGTCCTGAGAACATGTGCAGGTGGTCAGGCTACAGCTTGGTTTTATATATTTTAGGGAGACCTGAGATGTCAGTGAATACATGTCAAATGTACACTGGTTCAATCTGGAAAGGCAGGACGACTTGAAGCAGGGTGGGGTGGGGAGCTTCCAGGTCATAGGTGGATTCAAAGATTTCTCAGTTGGCAGTTGGCTGAAGAGTTTATCTAAAACCTGGAACCAATAAATGGAGTGTGTGGGGTTAAGATCGGGGTTATGCACACAAAGGATTTTATTATGCAGGTGAAGCTTCTAGGTAGCAGGCTTCAGAGAGAATAGTTTGTAAATGTTTCTTACCAGACTTAAAAAGGAGCCAGACTCTTAGTTAATTTCCTCATGGAACAGGAAAAAAATCTGGAAAGGGAAGGGAAAATCTATAGAATGTAGTGACAAACTTTGCAAGGGCCATTTCAAAATATGTCAAAGAAGCCTGGGTATGGTGGCTCACACCTGTAATTCCAGCACTTTGGGAAGCGGAGGTGGGTGGATCACCTGAAGTCAGGAGTTCAAGAGACCCAGTCTCTACTAAAAATATAAAAATTAGCCAGGTGTGGTGGTGGGTGCCTGTAATCCCAGCTACTCGGGAGCTAAGGCAGGAGAGTTACTTGAACCCAGAGGGCAGAGTTGCAGTGAGTCAAGATTGCACCAGTGCACTCCAGCCTGGGCAACAGAGTGAGACTCCATCTCAGAAGGTCAAAGGAATACATTTTGGGGTAAAGTACTTTGGTTTATTTTAGGGCCCCCTATCTGTTATGTTGGTGTCTTATTGCTACAAAGAATCTGTTTTGTCAATCTTTTTGGTCGGGACGGATCCTTGCTCTGCTGCCCAGGCTGGAGGGCAGTGGCACAATCTCAGCTCACTGCAACCTCCACCTCCTGGGTTCAAGCGATTCTCCTGCCTCAGCCTTCTGAGTAGCTGGGACTACGGGCACATGCCATCACGCCTGGCTAATTTTTTGTGTTTTTAGTAGAAACGGGGTTTCACTGTGCTAGCCAGGATGGTCTTGATCTCCTGACCTTGTGTTCCACCTGTTTTGCCCTCCCTCAGTGCTAGGATTACAGACGTGAGCCACTGTGCCCAGCCGGGAGACTTATTCTTATAAAGGGTTACAGCCTGCACAGTGGCCATCCTGACAGGCTCGCAAATATAGCATCTGACAGAGCCCAAAAGGCAGGCACTTTAAGGGAGACAGGAGTAAGACAGGAACATAAGCTTAATGGGTTGGCCAAGTGTACATATTCAACGGGTTACAGAAAGAGCTATGAGTATTCATGAAGGTGATCCTAACACCTGCATACTAAATAGACACCCATGTTACATACAACCCATGTTCACTTTGGGGTGAAGACTTAACATTTAAATATGTTACAGTTAGGACCTATATGTCAAAAGGTCTTTTCAGGACACACAGGCACTCAAGTGCGTAGCCTCTGTAAACCAGCCAGAGCCAGTGCATGGTCAGTGATTTTCTTACCAGCAGAAAGTTATTGAAATCAGTTTCCTGTCCAATCAAAGCTGTCGGTCTGGCTTGTGGAGCAGGGGGTCAGTGGGTCAGCATCAGGCGGTGGATGAGCTGCCATTGTTTCGGTATGGCTTATCTCCAGGCCAGCGCCTGTTTAGCTGCTAGACGAAAAGAAAAATCTTGTGGCAGCTAGAACAGAGTTTGTCTTTTAAGTGTAGGGTGTGTGACTTAACCTTCGCCTGGCGTGGCCTTAGGTCCTGTTTAGTATGAATGTATTATCTTATTGCCACAAAGAGTCCATTCTGTCAGTCGTATGATGTCTATTTTCATATTAGTGCTGGTCCCTTGTGTCTAAACTGCAAAAGAAAGGAGATACAGTGAGGCACGTGTGACCTTCCTTTGGGTCATGGCTGGGAATGCAGTTTTTAAGGTTTTTCTGGGGCTCCAGTGGCCAAGAGGGGGTCCATTAAGTTGGCTGAGAGGCTTATAATTTTATTTTTAGTTTATATCTCTTATGCCTTCTGATTAAAACTTGGCCCTTTATTTTTCTTGCGCCTTATCTTAATTATGTAATACTCTGCATAAATATTTGGCCATTGATTTGCCTGTTAGTCTGCAAGTGTCTTGAGGACAAATAGCATGTCTCCTTAGTTCCCCTAATGCCCTTTAGATAATGGTTAAAGAATGAGAGCAGTTAGGTAGCTTATGACGAGTGTCAGAGAAAAGCTCAGGACAGTGGGTGTGATGGAAATTGAGAGAAGAGAGATCACTGGGGCCTGGGATGGGTGAGACGGTATTTCTCAGAAAAATAAGACTTTTTCGAAGGTGAATATTTAGGAGAGAAAGAATGTACAGTTTGACAGAAGAGTTATGTTTAAGGTAGTGATTCAAAATAAAGAAGGGGAAATAAGTTGAGGCCAACTTATGGATGGCCTTGGTGCCAGGCTAAGGAATTTCAACTTTATCCTATAGGTTGTAGGAAATCACTTCTAGTTTTTGAGCATGAGTGGTAATATCTGCAAATCAGTGGCATTGGAAATATCTCCGTTAGGACTCTGAGTTGCCTGTGAGAGAAAGCCGTCCAAATAGGCCTAACTGGAAATTCCAAGGATAGAGTCATCTTTAGGCATGGCTTGATCCAGCAGCGCAAGTGATAGAACTGACTTCTTCCTGTGCCTCTCTGCTTTGCACCCTTTGTGTAGGCTCCTTTCTCAGGCAGACTTTCCTCTCATGCTGATGTGATGGTGCATGAGCTCCAGGCTCACATCTTCCAAGATTGAGGTCTCGGGGAAAAGAGGTCATTAGCTTTCCCAGTGACTCCAAGAACTATCCTTGAATTAAGTCTAGATGGCTGGGACCACCTGGCTTCCTTTATATGCACACCTCAAGACCAGTATTTGTTACTGGAAGAATGCATTTTGCCAAGTGCCTTAAGCCTGGTTTAAATGTACAGTCTCCCTTCCCCACCTCATAGAGGAGCCAGCCCCAGCCAAACCACATTGTATGAAAGCAGGGGAGGAGCGAATTTCTAAGTGAAGACAGGCTTGTGGCTGCCAACAGTACTTGAAGGCTGGGCCCCAAACCAGCAAATGTCTGTTACAAGAAGAAAGGTCAGCGTGGTAATGTGGAGAACAGACTGCAGCAAAGAGAGACCACTGCTGAGAATTGTCTGTCATTCTTGTGTTTCTGCAGTAGCCTGGGAGCGTTGGACTCTGTGATTCAGTTCTTTACAACAGCCAGAGCCCACTTCCAGTGCTCTGCTCACCAAAGTTCCCATCAACTCACTGATTGTCTCTCTGGAGAGAAATCAGAAGGGGAGACAGAATTGGGATGGGTTAGGTGCGTAGGAGGCTGGCCACCGATCTCACTGTCCAGTCCCATTTTTCCACGTGGGCAACTTTCTCCCTTGTCCTTCCATCTTGGTATCTGTCGTAGCAGTGTGCTGGGGAGAGGAAGGCTGCCACCTTGGCGGGATTGTCCATCTGTCTGGCTTATGGTGATTTAGCTCTTTTTGAATTTATTGCTTAAAAAAATGGATTAAGAAAAGACCAGATGCTTTTTAGGCTTTTCTCCTGGTTTTTGTTTATTGCACAAATAACATCACAACAATAATAAGGGATGAAAAAAAAGGGAAAAACAGTAGAATATTGTAACCATCTTTTTTTTTTTTTTTTTGAGGGAGAGGGTGTTTTGCTCTTTTTACCCAGGCTGGAGTGCAATGGTGTGATCTCGGCTCACCGCAGCCTCCGCCTCCTGGGTTCAAGCAATTCTCCTGCCTCAGCCTCCTGAGTAGCTGGGATTACAGGGACGCACCACCATGCCCAGCTAATTTTTTGTATTTTTAGTAGAGACAGGGTTTCACCATGTTGACCAGGATGGTCTTGATCTCTTGACCTCGTGAGCCACCCGCCTCGGCCCCCCAACGTGCTGGGATTACAGGCTTGAGCCACCGCGCCCGGCCTGTAACCATCTTATTAAAGAGACAGATGGCCCTTGGCAGATACGTAAATATTGTCTTCAATTTATCTTGTATCCTTTAAATGTGGACTTGTCAAAAAAAAAAGAAATTATTCTGTAATAGCACCAGGAGGTACCTTAGTACAAAGTGCAATGGAGCTTTGTTGAATTTTAAAATAAGTGTTAGCTAGACAAGAAAAACTATAGTCCTCAGTGTTTCAATTGAAGCTGGAGGAGCTGGAGGAAAGTGAAGATAAGGGAATCTGTGTTATGTTTGTTTACCTTTCTCCTACTGCAGAGTCTATGTGAAGGAAATGCAGCTTCTAAATCATTTTCTGTCTTCTGGTGTAATCTCTCGAGGGCTGGCTGGGTTGTTGAGCTCCTGAAAACCGCATAGAGCTAAGAAGGCATTAAATACATGTTTTTGAACCAGGGTGATGAATTGTTGCGGCTTTGGCTGAGAGAGGGGATTGGCTGGTATGGGACTGTCTTGTGGTAAGATTGTCATCTGGTGGACTGACCTACTTTGATACACTTTTCTTCACTTCAGCACTTTAAGTCTTTTTAACAATTCATGACCTCTCGACTATTAATTTAATGTGATTGAGACAAACATTGAATGCTACCATTTTAAGAGCATAATTGAAAAAGCACAGCTTCTCCAAGTCAGTGGGGGAAGCCTAGTATTTGCAGAGCCTCTGGACATCAGTAACATCTGACAGATATTGTAGGTGGCAAATTGAATAAATAGGATCTACCATGTGTCAGAGAGGTTTCTGCAAATAGGAAATTAATGTTGCCACAATGAGGCAGATCTGAAATGATGGTATTCAAGCCTGTTGACTCCCACTCAGGTACTCCAAGGACTGGGTCAGCCATTCTTAACCCTTTTTGAACTGGAAGGTACTGGCATATGACAGGTGGTGACCCTGAAGCATTATCTGTCCCCTTTAGGTTCATTTACATAATACACACACAAGCCAGTACAATCAACATCTATCAGCTCATGCTCTTCAAAATGAATGGAGTCATTCCATGAATGCTTCTGTGGAACTGTGGTGTTTTATTTTTTTTTTTTTGTCTCTCCAACACAGAGCCTCCAGTCACCTAGTTGTCTCTCTTCTCCCATGTGGATCATTTTCCCCTGTGGATGTGATGATCTTTTCTCCCTAGCAAAGTAGAGAAGAGCACTGACATCCCGTCAGAAATCCTTCAATGTGTTGTCTGTTCTATGCGGGTGCGTTCTCCAGCGAACCATGTTCTTTCTCCATTTCACAGCTTAGTTTTAGAGAAAACTGAAAAATTATTACCAGCATATGGAAATTTTAAGGCATTCTTTTTATGAAGATTAAAAAAACCTTAAGCATTTAATCTTATAATAATGATGTAATTGCTTATACAAGCACTGAAGTGTGGGACCAGCAGTCTGAACCTCATTTTTCGTTTAAATCAGGGCAGTTCCCTACTTCTGAGGGTGCTCTTGTCCCGTGTAGACAAAAGAGTTATCTGCGCCATGCCCAGCTCTCCCTAGTCACGCTGTGTTTGTTTTGCCATTGCTCTTTGGGGACTCGTGGCTCTAACTGCAGCTTGCTGCCAGTCTCCTCAGTGGCTCTCAACCTCTTCTGGCTTCTCGACACCCTGCAGCCTGTGATTTGCAAGTCGATCCCAGTGCTGGGCTGGAAGTGGGTAATTTTCCCCCCCAATACCCTGCTTGTCAGCCTTGAGCATTTAAAGTGCAACGTGGTTGGCAGCAGCAGATGTGCTGTGTACACCCACTCTGCTCAACTTCATTAGCTGTCTCACCGCAAGGCAGATTACCAGGGCACAGCAAGTCCTAGTCCTGCCTCAGATGCTGAAAGCCGGATGTTCACTGGCACAGCTCTTCCTAATCAGCTGCTGGTTCCTCCTCCTTTCCTCCTGTGCATCCTTTGAACTCAGTTTGAGAAAGTAACATTCCTTTGTTGCCTCTGCCAGGAATATTCTAAACGTATTAAGGCACAGCCATTTATCAAATGCATGTTATGCAGAAGGTACATCCTCTCTACTGTCTTTTAATCTTCATATCAACCTCTGGGAGGTAGGTATGGAGTCAGAAAGAAGAGGGTTTGAATGCTGATGCTGCCGTTCCCCAGCTGGGTGACCTGCACTCCCTCAAGTGACTTTGCTGAGTTTTAGTTTGTAATCTGCATAATGAAGATAATAATGCACCCTCTGTCGGGTTGTTACGAGATTTAAACAGCATGGTTGATTTAAGGCTCTTACGAAGGTGGCTTGGTGTCTAATACGTCCTTAATAAAGGTAGCTATTATGGAGAGTTTGAACTTGGCCAGGTTCCTTGACTTGGCCAAGGTTGTACAACCAGTAAGTGGTGGAATTGGACTGTGAGTTCATCTTTTGAAGTTGATTTTCTGTTCTTCTGCTCTTCTTTTATTAGAAAAGATGTCGTGTTAGTGGCAGAGCACCATGAAACAGAAATAGGAGCTCTTGGATACTTCGGCAGTGAGCTGTGCCATTACATTCCTAGGCCATTAATACAAAATTATAATATAAGAGCTAATACCTACTGAGTACCCACCATATGGTCAGTGGATGGGAAGCGTTTGGCATGTGGTCTCTAGTCTTTTTAACAATTTTCACAAAAATTTGACCATTTGTGTTCTGTCTTCACTTTACCCATTTCTGTGTGCCACCTAAACCATTATTTTACTTAATAATTTTCTTTAAAATGGACTCCTATTATTTAAACAAATATATTTTTTTAAAAGGCAAGTTGTTAAAGCCACTGTAAATAGAAAGTCAGCATCAACTACCACAAATAGGAGATAACCAGGAAAAGAAATACAATGAAAACAAAGCAGTGTTGTCAAGTTTCAACTAGATAATACTCTGGACCTGAGACCTAATCTCTTTAAGGAGGATTAGCAAGTTTTAGCCTTTTAAAGTGCACTAGAACCAGGCCAGGCACAGTGGCTCATGCCTGTAATTCCAGGAGTTTGGGAGGCCAAGGTGAGGGATCATTTGAGGTCAGGAGTTCGAGACCAGCTGGCCAACACGGTGAAACCCTGTTTCTACCAAAAAATACCAAATTTAGCTGGGCATGGGGACAGGTGCCTGTAATCCCAACTACTCGGGAAACCAAGGCTGGAGAACTGCTTGAATCCAGGAGGCAGAGGTTGCAGTGAGCCAAGATCGTGCCACCGCACTCCAGCCTGGGCAACTGAGTGAGACTCTGTCTCAAGAAAAGAAAAAACTGAGGTGCAAAAAGTTAAATATTTTCCCAAGTTTACTGTACTAAGTAATTTAATGAGAACCTCATGGCATCTGACATCACCAAGGCTGCTGCTCTCCCTGTAAGGCATTTTCTGTCTCTTTCTGACTGGGTATCTGGCTCTGTATCAATCAATCAATCAATAGTGCACTAGAACCAAATAGGCATTTCTTCTTGCCTTAACTTGAACAGCTGAAAGAGAATTAGGGAGAGAACAACATTCTCACTTGCTATTCCATGTTACTAAATGTCTTTCTAGCACCTAAATAATTTTACGGGCCCCCAATTCCTGCTAAAGGAAACTCTGCCATGGAGCGAGCCCTCAGGGAGTTGTTACCCCATTTTCCACGTGGGATGGAAGCTCAGCACGGTCACAGAGTTGACCCAAGTTTAGACATAAGTCATCAAAGATGTGGCCATTTTTAGTAGAGACAGGGTTTCTCCATGTTGGCCAGGCTGGTCTCAAACTCCTGACCTCAGGTGATCCACCAGCCTCAGCCTCCCAAATTGCTGGGATTACAGGGATGAGCCACTGTGCTTGGCCTGCACCTCAGTTTTCTAATCTGAGAAATGGGATAATGCCAATATCCACTTAGAGGATTTTTTTGAAGATGAAATTAGCTAATGCCGAGTACCTAGCCACGTGCTGGCTGCTCATTTAATGGCGGTTTGCTCCCCCTCCTCCCCCTGCTCACTGTGGCATGCATATGCTAACTTAAATCCTCCCTTTCCACCCTGTTCCGCCATCCCTCAAACTGATACCATCTTCTGGAGGACATGCATTGAGATCAGTATGCATTTGGGCGAGGTGGCGAGAATAATGTCTTACACATATTAGGAATGCCTTGGCCGTTCGTAGTTGCTCACATTCCCCAACAAATCGTGGTCCATAGCCTGCTGAGCTGTTTAGTTTTGTTTTTTGTTAAGAAACCTTTGGCTTTCTGCCTGGTGCCATTCCAGCAAGAGAGCGTGTCGTGGTGTCTGGACATCACCACAGCCACCACTCTTCCTGTTTGGCATTTTCTGTCTCTTTCTGACTGGGTTTGTCAGATCGGCTTTACGGTGTTTTGGAATGTCAAGATAGAGGCCACTATAGGAATTGCCACAGTCATCCCCCGCACCCCATTTTACCCCACCTCCTTATTTCTCCACCCCTGTTTTGCCTGATAGTACAAGAGGCACCCCAACAGAGACAACGTAGTTGATTTTCATGATACAAACCTCAAAAGGATGAAGTTGTCCAGGCAAGACCTGGTGTCTCCCTAAATGGCCTATGATAAGCGTGTCTCTTCTGAATATCTAGCAGCCCCCTTTTAGCTTTGCTGTCCTTCACCTCATCCCTTCTCTGTGGAGTATTCGGTTTCTACAAAACCGGGGAGGAAACATTTACTTAGCAGCACGGACTTTATATATGATTTTCTTCAACAATTCCAACAAATGGTCATTATCTTTATTTTAGATGAAGACATGGAGATGCAGAGAAGTTAAGCAAATTCCTAAAATCCTCCATCCAGGAAATGACTGAGTTGGAAGGCAAACCCAAGCACTTGACCAAGCCCCTGTCAAATACTATGCCAGTAGACTACCCCTTCTTTTTAGATGTGGAACACGGTAGCAGACTAGTAGACGCTGTAGGGAGCTATGCAGATTCCTCTCCCTCCCTCCCCTAGACTGAGGCAGGCACCCCTCCCAGTTGAGAGTGTTGGGAGCTGGCAGCTCTCTCCCCTCGGCAGGTCCCCTTGCCTCAAAGCAGCACATCTCTGCAGGGCCATCCCAGCTCCAGGCTTTCCGTGGGATTAGCTGAGGCTTTAGTTGTGACTGCATCACAGCTCTGTTTCTCCTTCTGCCCACTCCTGTGGCCGTCACTCTCCCACAAGTGTGATCTGGAGCACACTTGCCAATGAACTTTCCTATATACAAATCTCCATCTCAGGATCTGTTTCTCAGGGAATTCAGCCCTGGTGGACATCTCCATATCCTGATGCCTCAGTTTTTGGGGCAGAGCCTGCATCCTGCTAATGGGAGGTGGTAGAGAATGGTTCTAGAACCACGTTGCCTGGATTAGAATCTTAGAACTCCACTACTTACAGCGGTGATCTTGCAGATTAGCTCATCTGCTCAGAACCTCAGCTTCCTTATTTGAAATGTGAGCATAAGAATAATATCTCTCTTCTCAGCTGTGACAGAGATGCCTTAGGTCATACACCTAACTAGAGCCTGGTGCATAGGAACAGGTGGTGATGTTAGGTATCAGTAGTAGCGGATCCTGCTAAACACCCCTTCTCTGTATCCCCCGTTTCCTTGGATTCCTTGAAATCATACCCTCCTCATTCACCTACTTTTCACAACATTCATCCTCTTTTGGCTTTCTGGCTCCTCCTCCTCCTCCCGCCCTCTTAATTTTTTTTTCTGAATTTCAGTCCCTCTCCAGCTCCCTCTGCCTTTCTCCTTCATGTTCTGTCTTTCTAGTCTCCAGATAGCAGGTCAGTGGCCTGCAAGCTCTCAATCAAGCCCAGTCAAGAGCCTTTGCACTAGACTGCATGTTTTTGTATATATTTTTAAGTGATGTAGATTTTTTTTCTTTTTTTTTTTTCTTTTTTTTTTGAGACAGGATCTCGCTCTGTCACCTGGGCTGGAGTGCAGTGGCATGATCTCAGCTCACTGAAACCTCCACCTCCTGGGTTCAAGTGATTCTCATGCCTCAGCCTCTGGAGTAGCTGGGATTGCAGGCACATGCCATCATGCCTGACTAATTTTTGTATTTTTTGGTAGAGACAGGGTTTCACCTTGTTGGCCAGGCTGATCTCGAACTTCTGACCCCAAGTGGTCTGCCTGCCTCGGCCTCTCAAAGTGCTGGGGTTACAGGTGTGAGGCATCACGTCATGTCATAAAGCGATGTAGTATTTAAGGAGGGTGGGCAGACCTGTCATTTGCATGAATAACTAGAGCATTTCCCATTTGGGCTGCTCCCAAAGTCAGTCTGTCAAAGCTTTTGAAGTGTGTTAACCATTTTGTTGGCAGCTTATGCTCTTGAGTAAAGGCACCTGCTTGTATTATAGTAGGTGCTATTATCAAGGGTGATAATGTAGAGAAGGCAACAGGAGGCAGAGAGGTGGGTAACTGCTCTTCGAAGTTCTATGACCAGGAACGGGGTAAAGAGACTCTGCACAGGTCCTGGTATGATGAGAAAAGGGAGCCATTATTCTTAGGCCTTCATTTTTAGACTGTTTGGATAAATGCCTTAAATCTCATTTGTTTACAGACCCATTGCAAGACTTCTAGGAGAGGATAAAACCTGTGAGAAGGATATTCAAGAACTTCTACTGGTGGCCTGTGTTTTGGATTCAATTAATCTACAAACTAAACCAATGAAAAAATAGTTTCTGGCTTTATAGGTTAAAGTTTTAAAATGTGGCCCTAAGAGAAGGAGACGAGGAAGAGAGGAGCCTGTGAGAAGAAAAGATAGGGCAGGAAAAGGTGAGGAGAGGAGGAGAAGAAACCTGACATGTCATAGTCATTACTGTGGGATCAGCACTTGAAAAATGTCTTCTCTTTAATATTCGGAAAACACCTGTAAGGGTAGAATATTATGCCCATTTTGCAGATAAGGAAATAGGAGCTCAGAGCAGATAAAAACCCATCCTAAGCCACACTCAGGATGGTCTGATTCCAAAGCCTGTGTTCTTAATATTTCACCTTTCTGGAGGAGCTATCGGTCATAGGATGCCATCACTTTATCTGTGATCAGCTTCAGTTTCCGTCATCACCCTTGTGATGTGGACAATGCTACAAGGTCATAACTAAACAAGATGTTCCAAAGGAACCTGGATTTGTTTATAACACGAACCAGTGGAAGTTTTACCATAAATTCATACTTTCCCATCCCCTAATTCACAACCATCCCCCCGCACCACACACACACCAGCCACATACTCCCCCAATTCAGAAAACTTTCAGAGAGCTTCAGTTCTGTTAATTTTCATATTATCTATGGTTCAGCCCGTTGTCATCAAATGGATTGCATATACGTTCAGTCTACCTTCTGAACTTCGAAAATTCCAGAGGTGGGGTTTGGGTTATAATATTTGGGTGCTAAGATAAGACCTTGTGTTGGCCAGCTTGTGCTATCCTTTCATCTCACACCTGCATGAAAAATTCTTGCTTCCATGAAGAGCCACACCAAATAATTTCTTTTCTGATGCCTGATGCAGTTTGGATCTGTGTCCCCACCCAAATCTCCTGTCGAATTGTAATCCCCATTGTTGGAGGTGAGGCCTGGTGGGAGGTGATTGGGTCATTGTTTCTGGGGCGGGGCAAGGGCCATGGTTCTCATGGCTTAACACCATCCCCTCTTGGTGCTGTTGTCCTGATAGTGTGTCCTCAGGAGATCTGATTGTTTAAACGTGTGTAGCACCTCCCTCTTCTCTCTCTTCCTCCTGCTCTGACCATGTGACATGCCTGCTTTCCTTTTGCCTTCTGCCATGATTGTGAATTTCCTGAGGCCTCCCCAGAAGCCAAGCAGACACTTCCATGCTTCCTGTACAGCCTGAAGAATTGTAAGCCAATTAAACCTCTTTTTTTTTTAATACATTATCCAGTCTCAGGTACTTATTTATAGCAGAGAACAGACTAATAAAATGTCCTTTTATGATCACTGCAAAGACAGAAAAAGGAGAAATTATTTTGAAGAAGAGAGTTTAGAAAGTAAACGAAGATGTTTCCTTTCTTCTGTGCTTGATTAAAAAAAAAAAACCAAAAACTTAGCATTTGAAATTTGGTACCTGTAGTTTTGAAGAATAAAATTCCCAAGCTTACTTGTATATTAGACTCGTGTGGGTCTCTGACCTGGATACGATCAGACCATGGTTAGAGCTCCTAGTATTGGTGGGTGACAGTATCAGTAATATACAGCTGTCTAACAACCACCACCACCTCAGAATCCACATCCCAAAAGTGAAGCACCTTTGAAGCAGAGTGTGGGTTAGGATCTGCACTGGCCTCTTTGTGGTGTTGCAAGGAAAGACACTTGAGTTTCCCTAAATTTTAGATTTGAGGGGTCTTTCCGAGACACTTCTTGGTTGCCTAGAGTCCAAGGGTTTCCTAAGGTCAAAGAAAGTCATTCTAGAGGATAGCCTGTCAGCTTAGCCTGTCAGCCAGAAGCATCAGTTTTGCTTTCTCCCTTTGTTCCTGTTGATGAAATATTTTTCAATTATTTTTCCATGTTCTCCTTAAGCAAGCAGTTCTTTGTGCTTTACTGCCTAGACTTTCTAAGTAAGGTGTTAAACCGTTTGTTTCTGAAACAAAACGTTCACAGGACTCCGTCCTGTATGGATATCTACGTGCAAGAATAAAGTTCGAACCCTGCTTCAGGTTAAGAAACCCGTTTGAATTTCTTGCAAGTGGTCCTGCCTAACCTGCCCCATCCTCCCTTCTAAGTTCATCCTTCTCAGGTTCTGATTTGAAAGCACTTAATTAGAGGGCTGATTAGAACCTAATCAGGTTGCTAATGAAGTAGCTGACAGCGCTGATCAATTAAAAAAAGGAAGAGCGTCCCCCGGCCTTTTGTTTGCAGCTTCCACAGGAGATGACATTCTCTTTTTAATTGCTTTGAAACAGGCTTTGCTGAGCAAATCCGACTCTGTCATTCACGCTTGGCTCTCAGTCCTGTTGCCTGCGCCAGCAGGAGGCTGCACTGCAGCCAGAGGGAAGCGTATGGACTTTGGAAAGCAAGGTTTTTCTTTTTTCTGTGCTTGATGCTTGTACATCTTACACTTCTAAGGAATTGCTCTGCCCACCTGTTCCCCCTCCTGAGCAACTGAGCTTCTGAGATAATCACTATAAATCCTGACTAAGCCAAACTATTTAACCAGAACATCCCCATAGTATATATGTTTATCTCTCTGAAAAAGTAACAGTGACAATGGAAACCAGACAAATATTTCAAATGATGTTTCTTCCCTTTTTGGTGCCAACCTGGATGCTGGACTCTAGACACAGATCCCTAGAGTTTTGATTACGATTTCTGTGGAAGTAACAATAGTGGGTGTATTCTGACATCGTAGGCATTACTCAGTAGAAAATGAAGTTGCTTTCTAGGTTTTATCATCACAGTGTGTCTCCAAAGGTTGTGTTGGAATCAGGCATGCAAATAGAACACAAAGGCATGGTGACAGGAACCAGGCCACGGACTGAGGGAAAGAGGAGAATGGGAAGGGAGAGAGGTGGGGATCCGAGGGCAGTGTTTGCTTATAGATGCCAGGAAGAGCTATAGAAGTGGTTTAAAAAAATACTTTTTTTTTTTTTTTTTGAGACGGAGTTTCACTCATGTTACCCAGGCTGGCGTGCAATGGCGCGATCTCGGCTCACCGCAACCTCCACCTCCTGGGTTCAGGCAATTCTCCTGCCTCAGCCTCCTGAGTAGCTGGGATTACAGGCACGCACCACCATGCCCAGCTAATTTTTTGTATTTTTAGTAGAGACGGGGTTTCACCATGTTGACCAGGATGGTCTCGATCTCTTGACCTCGTGATCCACCTGCCTCGGCCTCCCAAAGTGCTGGGATTACAGGCTTGAGCCACCGCGCCCGGCCTTAAAAAAATACTTTAAAGAATACAAATAGAGCACCTATTGTGTGCTAGGCACCGTGCTGAGGACCAGTTAGAGAGCAGTGAAGAACAAGGCTCTTTGAAAGACAGACAACAAACAAATGATCGTAGATAAATAAGAGCCTGCGCAGTGCTGCAGAGCATAAATCTTGAGCACTGTAGGCCTGACCTATACGGACTGCGGCAGACTTCCCCGAGGAATGTAGTGTAAGCTGAGAAATGAAGGTCAAGTAAGAGATGGCTGGGCACGGGGTGAGGGGAGGGGTTGGAGAGAAGCAGGCAGAGCAGAGTCCCCACCAGCAGGGGTAGCACAGGGGACTGCACGGGGAGGGAGGCAGGGAAGGGGGGAGCAGGTATTGTGCTAGGAACTCGGCAAAGTCCCACATGCTGGAGGATTTCATGGGTTGAGGCTGGAGAGATGCCGAGTCATTTGCAGCCCTGTAAGCCACTTGAAGGATTTGGGACTGTAAAGGAATGAGAAACCATTAAAAGGTTTTCAGGAGGGGATTCTTAGGATCAGAGCTGTGTTCTTGAAATACCCCAGCAGCTGTGTGGAGAACAGATTAGGGGCAGTCCAGATGGGAGGTGAAGGGCCATGGAGGAGATTTTTACAGTTGTCCAAGTGCAAATGGCCTGAACTAGGGTGCTGACGCTGGGGATGGGGAGAGGCAGGCAGATCTGAGAGAGTGTTAGAGGATAGAATGACCAAGAATTGGTGGTTAATTGGATGTCGGGTGTGAGAAAGAGGGAGTAATTAAGAGTGATTCCTAAAGATTTGGGTTGAGCAACTGGGTAATGGTGAGAGTCGCAGTGTGGAGAGGGAGTAGAACTGGGGCTGGAGATGGGGCAGTTATGAGTTCAAGTCTTGGCTGTCTTTAGTTTGAGGCATCGAGTGGTGATGTCTTGGAGGGCAGTGGTGTGGGTGGATCTGGGACCTAGGGGAGCTGGAGAGGTGCTGCATCCTTGCCAAACAGGTGAACTCTATCTCTGGAGCTCCATCAGATGCCCCTGGGGGAGAGGGTAGCCTGAGAAGAAGCTCAAATGCAGGCCAGAGCCCTGAGGAATCCCAGCATTGAATGGTCTCTTAGAAGAGGGCAAATTGGGAATCAGCCAAGGAAACGAGGAAGCTGCCACCAGAAACAAGAGGAGAAAACTGGAGAGAACCTTTTTCGTGATGCTTTTCATATTCAAGTCTCTGTGAGATCATTGTGAACCGATAATCACTTCAGGTCCGAGAGTACTGATTTCCAAAAATGTTCCAGCAATGACATCCTCTTCTGTAGATGACACCTGGAAAGGCAGAAGGCTGGGACTGAAGGCCTGATCGCTTAGTCCTCCCCTTCTGCAGCCACCCCACCTTGTATTTCTAAACCCCAAGGCTGTGAGGAAGGATAGTGGGACAGCCCTGCCTAGAGGATGCCCTTGGCCTAGTGAGTTTAGGGCCACTCAGAGTAGAATAACTTTGGACTCTGTTCCTAGGCTGGGCACCACATTACCCCATGAACCAACCCAAGGTCTGGCTCCTTTGCACCTAGAGAGTTTACAGAAACCTCATCTCTGGATTGCTCCAGGTTAGAAAGCAGCAAGTACCCCTTTACCAGACACCCCCGCTGCCCCCATGAATGCCTCATGACCCTTAGAAACCCAGCTTAGACATCATGTATTCATCATTTATTTCATGAGCCTTCCCAGGCGCCCAGTTCAGGGGTCTCCCCCGCCCTGCCCCTCCCCTCAAACAGGCTTGTTACACTCATCACACCGATGTCTCGGGGTATTTCCTGACACACACTTCTCCCCTACTTGACTTTGAGTTCTCAAGGGCAGGGACCAAATATTTCCATCTTAAAGCCAAGATCATGCCTGACACAGTGTGTGTCTTCAATACATATTTGCCAAAATAAATTAAAAATTACACTGAGTTTAACTTGGAAGGGACCTTAGCTGGTCCATAGCCCTTCCTTCTTTTGTATGTGAATGTGAGGATAAGCCCCAGCTTGTAGCTGGCAGACTCCTGATTTCCGGTCCAGTTTTCCTAGGATCCATCCTTCAGTGCTTAGAAGCCCAAAAGAAGAGTTAACAGCACTGAATAAATCTGTAAATGTTGGAGGAAAAAACTCCCTAGTCTGCAAGCCGTAGGTGGCTCTCACTGGTTTAAATGGTGCTATCTCAGCATCACCCACCAGGCCCACAGCATAAAGTGGCTTTCTTTGGAGCCACTTTTCATAAGTAGAAGTGTGACTGTCTCTCCTACTTGCCTTCACCACCTGTCACGGCCCTGATTCCTTCACTGATTCCCTGTCACTTTTAATTCTTACCTTCAAAAAGGGCTCACTTCTCACATTTTCTAGTGGAAATGTTTTGTTTGTTGTTTTTAATCTCCTCTTGCAGGATTTGCCCAAGGATTGTTCCAATGTAAAAGTTCTGGGGCTTTCTCTGTGTGGAGAAGGGTTAGGAAATTCCTCTAGAGAAAAGGTAAAATTGGCCTCCTTGGAGACAGAATAATGGTTCTTTTTTTTTTTTTTTTTTAAAGCGTTGAAGAGGGGGTCTAAAGAGCCATCCTTGAGTATAAATGCCACAAGCTCTTGTCTTCCGCCGTTAGTGGTAGCAGGGCTGTGAGCCTTGGTTTAGGAGGAATCGGCTGAAGGGCGGAGAGGGTGGCTCTTCACTTCTGCCACCCATTTATCCTGTTTCTGGACCATTAATTTGTTTTTCTTTAGGTCTCCTCTTCACAATCCACACCGCCTTCCAGCTATTGGGCCCAGATTTTTGTCAGCCTACCAGTTTGGTTGAGGAAGTGGAGAAGGCAGTGGAAGAGCTCAGGTCTTGATCCTGTGTTCAACCCCCAGCTTTGCTGCAATCTGTCTCTTCACCTCTACGAGCCTCAGTGCCCTCCTCTGTAAAATGAGACTAACGATGCTCCCTAGCAGGACAGTTGTGAGGCTTGGTGAAAATGCATATAAAGCCCCTGGCAGAGTGCCTGGCCCATGGAACCACCTAGTAAACATTTAGTGTGAATAAGCCCAAGTTTTTAAGTGAGATCATTATGGTTTTACTAGCTTTGATCCTGGCTGCACATCCAAAATGTTAATGATCGATCCGTCTATCTGCAGTTTTCATGGCGCGTCTAGTGCAATAAATGGTTTGCTGCCCTAATGATTGTTGTTGTCAGTATCACTATTGTGATGCCTATTGATGGAATGTTCTCTTTGAAAGATAGATTCTTGGGTGATAAGTAGTTACCTGCAGCTGAATGCATACAAAGAATGAAACCTGGATCATTTTATGTCTTTTGTCTGTTTTATGTTTGAAAAATATGAATTAATCTGTCAAAATAAAAAGACAAAATGTTTAACCACTATTTTTAACCAACCAAGCCACATTTTAACCAAACAAAATGTTTAACCAACCAAATGGGGGCACTTGGACTAATTGGGTCTGGATTCTGTGGCGACTCAAGGTATCCTTGGCAACAGTTTAGGGGAGAGCTGAGCTTCCCAGAGCTCCGCTTTCAGATGGAGGACGCACAAAGGTTAGACTTTCAAAGCTCTTTTTGTCTGTCAGCCAGTGTCTGCAGGCAATCTGTGCTTTTAGAGAGCCTGTCGAATTACGAGGAAGGTGTGGGTGGCCAGCTTATTTCCCTTGAATAGAAATATTATACTTTTTCAGTGAATGCTGGTCTTGATTAAATAGCTCTCTGGCTAAGAGGCAGCATAGAACAGTATCTTAACCCTAGTTTAAGAGCAACCTTAATGGTTACTCTTTCTTTGTAACTTCCTACCCGAAGCTGTCGCTTTGCTATTCATAGGCCCTGGCTGAAAGAGCTCTGCTGCTTGAATTGGGTCATTAGTAATATTGACTATGATGACTGGATTTTCTTTACCTTTTTTGCAGAATTGAGTATTTGCCGGAGACTATTTTAGTACAAACTAGTTGTACAGGAGAGTGTAGCCTAAGGGAATAATTAGAAACACCAAAAATGCTAAAGAAACTCCTCAGCATTCTTCCTACTAGGAAAACTTTGGAAACACCCAAAATGTCCAGTAATGAGAACTGAGGACTGGTTAAGGAGATCAGAGCACACTGTAAGATCAGAGTTTTACGTAGCCATTAAAAATTGCACGCATGAACAGTTTTTTTTTTTTTTTTGAAACGGAGTCTCGATCTTGTCACCCAGGCTGGAGTGCAGTGGCACAATCTCGGCTCGCTGCAACCTCTGCCTCCTGGGTTCAGGCAATTCTCCTGCCTCAGCCTCCCAAGTAGCTGGGATTACAGGCGCCCACCACCACACCCAGGTAATTTTTGTATTTTTTAGTAGAAATAGGATTTCACCATGTTGCCAGGCTGGTCTCAAACTCCTGACTTCAGGTGATCCAAGCCGCTTTGGCCTCCCAAAGTGTTGGGAGTACAGGTGTGAGCTGTGGTGGCTGGCCTATGAGCAGTTTCTAATGGCAACTGTTTACGATGTAATGTTAAAGTAAGACACAAAATTGTATGTTGAACCTGATCTTGACTTAAATCAATAAAGATATACAGATGAAAAGACTGAAAGGAAGTGTACTAAGCTGATAATTATACCAACGTTGTCACTTGGGCATGGGACTGTAAGCAGTTTTTCTTGTGTTATTTTTTCCCATATTCTCTAATTTTTCACTATAAACATAAATTACTTCAATTTAGGTTACAGTGTTATGTAACAAAAGCAAAGACAAAATCTTGTAGTTTTAGGGAGGTGATAGTGGTGGAACCTTTAAATTAGAAATTGGAAGTGAGTGGCAGCTGTTGGATATTAATGTTTAGCACTTACATAACGTTTTGCAGGAGGTTTTTAAGGCGTTTGATAGCACCTCAGCTCATTTGCATACCTTCCGTCTGTGGTAGGCAGCAGGAAGTGTAATGATTTTGTGGCTGAAAGAAAGGCCCAGTGTGGTAGCTCACACCTGTAATCCCAGCACTTTGGGAGGCTGAGGCAGGTGGATTGCTTGGGCCCAAGAGTTTGAGACCAGCCTGGGCGATATGGCAAAACCCTGTCTCTACTAAAAATACAAAAATTAGCCAGGCACGGTGGCACACACCTGTAGTCCCAGCTACTTGGGAGCTGGCAGGAGGATCACTTGAGCTCGGGAGGTGGCAGTTACAGTGAGCAGAGATGGTACAACTGCACTCCAGCCTGGCTGACAGAGCAAGACTCGGTCTCAAAAACAAACAAAGCATAGAACAAGCACTGCATTTTCCTTCCATGAACCCTTTAAGCTGTGAAAGCAGGGACATGGTGCCACCATCCTTTATTCATAGAAGCATGGATGTTTAAGATTGGCAGGGACCCTCAAACCGCTTGTAGTCCGCTACCTCACAAAGAGGAAACTGAGGGAGAACAGTGCGCGTTAGCCTAGTATTTGAGAAGATAATTCCCATGCCTTGTTGTTTAGGATGAAGGATGTTCTAGAGGAGCTTTTTGGTTTAATATATAGCATGATTCCTGCTGAAGACCTCTATGAAAAGTGGGGGAACCCTGAATTCTTAGATTAGATTGGAGACAGGGTGGATAGAAGGAATATTGGCAGCCAGAGAAAGTGGGCCCCAACTCTCATGCTTCCCGAATTCCCTGACTGATCAGGGCATCTGGAGCTCTCCTTGGCCCCCTGTATTATAACAGCCAGGCCACCCTAGCCCTCTTCTCTGAGACCTCTCCCCAATCCCCTTCCCGCTCCTGCTTCCTCGGTTTCCATGCCGCTTGGTGTCACTAGCATACTAGCCCATCTCTGATCACTTTCACATTTAGGATTCAGGGTTCACTCCCCTCAAGGTGGTACAATAATTCTAAGCTTCACGCTCTCCCATTTCTCTAATGTTGTTTGTCAAGGTAGCCACAGTCCAGATTTAGAGAAGGCAAATATTCATATTCTCCAACAGTTACCATCACTGATATATTTTTTAAACCAGTGCTTAACTGAGGATTCATTTTTTTCCCATAGCACCCAAGAGTTCGCAGGGATTCAAGAAAAGGCAGATATGAATGTGATGATGCCACTTTTAGAGTGAAATACATAGCTGGATTTGTTTTTTGTTTTAGAAATGGCATCTTGCTCTGTTGCCCAGGCTAGACTACAGTGGTGTGATCACAGCTCATTATAGTCTCGAACTCCTGGGCTCAAGTCACCCTCCCACCTCAGCCTCCCAAGTAGCTGATACTACAGGCACATGCCCCCATGCCTGGCTAATTTGTTTTATATTTTTGGTAGAGATGGAGTCTTACTATGTTGCCCAGTCTGGTCTTGAACTCCTGGCCTCAAGTGATTCTCCCACCTTAACCTCCAAAATTCCTGGGACTGCACTTGGCCCATAGCTGAGTTTGAATGGAGGTGCTCCCTTTGGCTAGTTAAACCTTCGCTTCTTCAAGTGTAAAAAGAAGGTAATAAGAATAACACAGACTCGGCACAGTGGCTCACACCTGTAATCTGAGCACTTTCAGAGGCTGAGAAGAGAGGATGGCTTGAGCCCAGGAGTTTGAGACCACCCTGGGCAACATAGCAGGATTCCATCTCTACAAAGAAAATAATCATAACATAAAATAATAAAAATATTGGCCAGGCATGGTGACACACACCTGTAGTCCCACCTACTCAGGAGGCTGAGGCGGGAGGATTATTTGAGCCCAAGAGTGTGAGGCTGCAGTGAGGCATGGTCATGCCAGTACACTGTAGCCTGTGTGACAGCCAGACCTCAAAAAAAAAAAAAAAAAAAAAAGAACATAATAGCAGTGGCAGAGAGAAAGATAGGAGATGCTACCCTAGCTCCACCACATACAGACAGGTGAACAAGAAACTATGGGAGAGAGAACTTCTAAAGTGCTAAACAGAGACACCCAGAGGACACCCAGAGGAGTGCATAAAGGGCAATTTGTATCCAATATCTGTGCTAGTCAGGGCTAGAGCATACTATGCTGCAGTAACAAATAAGTCTTGAAACATCAGGAGCTTAGTATAGCAAAAATGGATTTTTTGCTCAAGCAAAATCTGATATGCATCACCTGGGCCCTGCCCCATCTGGTGACCCTGGGATGCAGTTATCTTTCATCTGGTGTTGCCATCAACAGGCAGCTTCTAGGGTCACTGAGGCAGGGAAGAGAGCACTAAAAAGGTCATGCATTGGCTGTTAAACGTTGTGTCCAGAAATGACACACGTCACCTCCACTCATATTTCATTGACTAAGACCATTCACATGGCTTCGCCTGACTCCTAGGAGATTGGAAGTTTAGAAGAGCCCATGGGCTATGGGTGATCATTAAATGTCTCTGCCACTGTGATAATGTTAATTGAGCCCTCCCTATGTGCCAGGCACTGTTCTCCACAGTGTACATGGCTGATCCCATTTAATCCTCAACCTTATGAAGTAATTACTAATATCTGTATTACATTGTATGGATAATGCACTGAGGCACAGATAGGTTAGGTAACTTGCTGATGTCTCATAGCAGGTAAGTAGTGGGGTCAGAATCAAAGCCAAATAGACTTTAGGGCCTGAGTTCTTTTCTCTTTTTTTTTGTTAAATGAAGTCTCGCTCTGTCACCAGGCTGGAATGCAGTGGCGAGATCTCGGCTCACTGCAACCTCTGCCTCCCAAATTCAAGCGATTCTTCTGCCTCAGCCTCCTGAGTAACTGGGACTACAGGCACGGGCCACTACGCCTGGCTAATTTTTATAGTAGAGATGGGGTTTCACCATGTTGGCCAGACTGGTCTTGAACTTCTGACCTTGTGATCTGCCTGCCTCTACCTCCCAAAGTGCTGGGATTACAGGCGTGAGCCACCGCGCCCAGCCAGGGCCTGAGTTCTTAACCTCTGCACCTGCTGCCTCTCTAATGCTCTGTCTCCTGGAGGAATTTCTGTAAAATTATAGGCACTGTAAATAAAGCACCTCATATGCGGTGTCTGACATGTAATAGTTCCTCACATATGGCAACTGTTTCTATTATTATTGTTGTTGTTATTGGCTATCTAAGTCCCTTCTGACTCAAGGCAGGGTATAAATAGATGACTGTGTGATAAAGCTTCATTAAAATGTACCTCTTTTGTCCTGGAATCTGGGGTTGTGTAGAATGTTTTCATATAACCTTGCAGAGAAGTATCAAGGAAATGCCATCATGGGGAAGCAGTTTAGCAAATTGTGCCCGTGCTGACCCCCTAATGGCATGAAAGCAAAGTCTGCATCGTAATTACCGCCCTGCCATGTCTCATTACTGGTATCTGCAAGGCTTCTCTGAGCAAAATTGAAGGATACAACAGTCATTTATTTTCTATTTGTTTTCATTCAACATTAGCACTGATCTTGACTTGTTCTATAGGTACTTAAAACACAAATACTGTGTTGTAATGTGATTTCTGAACCTCTTTGTGTAGCAATAAATATATTTGGTTTTGAAGTGACTCCCCGGTCTCTTTCCTGCCATGAGTTAATTGACATCACTCCTGCTCCTTCTCAGGAAGGCTCAGCACCCAGCGGCTGCCTGACGTGTGGGTGGGTGAGCAGGTAGCACTACCCCGGAAAAAAGGAGCTGTTTTGGATCCTCTAGATTTACACAGACCAGTGAAGGATATCATTGAGTTTGTGGAAGGACTGGGGCAGTTAATGGTGTGCATAAAAGTGTGTGATTGTGGTGGTTGGTGCCATTGCTTCTTGCCAGGTAGGAGTCGGAAGGCAAAGTCTTAGTACTTGAGAGATAGTTCTTCTTCCTTAACATTGGGAATTGGGGGGTGGTTCCTTCTTCTTTCTTACCTTTTTTGAAGGAGCCTGATTTCTGCCATAGGCTGTAACCCATTGTTTCTGACAAAACAAGATGCGCTCCTGGGAATCTCTCGTGTGGTAAACTCTGGAGTGGACAGTGCTGTGCTTAGCAGTGGGCCAAGAGAGAAAGACAGGAGATGCTATCCCAGCTCCATCACACACAGACAAGTGAACAAGAAACTGCGGGAGAGAGAACTTCTAAAGTGCCAAACAGAGACACCCAGAGGAGTGCAGAAGGGACAATTTCTATCCAATCTCTGTTTCCAGTGCCAAAGTGTCAACACCTAATCCAAAGCTCCTTCAGAAGGACATTCATTTAATAGCCAAAGTGATACCGGAGGATCGAGTTGAGGGTGCCTGAATCACATACGGGGATGCCTCTTTTATTCTGATCAGAACCCACAGGTGGTTACCGTGTCTGAGAGCTAAGTAGGTCACGTTAGGTCATGAAATTCCCCACTATCATTTTGGCTTTTAACTGAACATCCTTCTGAAGGATCTTTGAATTAGGTATTGACACTTCGGCATTGGCAACATACTGGGTAAAAATTTGGCAAGTCTTTAAAAAGAAATATTCTGTAAAATAACATATACTCTATGATTACAACTATATAAAAATACCTATATATGTGGCCAGCCTCCAGACAGAACTATACATAGTGAAGCAAGTTATTTTATAGAGGTGAGATTACACAAGAATTTTTATAAACTTTTTTTGATGTTGTATTGCCCCCATTTTAGTGAAGGAAGAACAAATTACTATTCCCTTATAGCCAAACTGTTACATTTTGACAAATCAGTGGGAAAAGCATCAGTGGTGAAGTTCAGAGAGAGAATCTTTAAAATAACTAAAAAATAGTCACATTGCATAGAAATGCTGACCTTTGGGCAGAGAACTTCAAAGGGGGTTCAAAACAGAAACACATTTTGAGGGAAATACAGGAGGCTTTTTAGAAGTCAGTAGATCCTAGTCATTAGGGATTTGCTATTGATATTTTTCAAACATCAGAGCAAAACAAAGGACATTCTAAATTTAAGAAGAAAAAAATCACCCATAATCACAGAAATGCCGCAAAGCAAAACATCTTCCTATTTGTTCCTTATACTCTAACATTTGCCCGTCTATCCCAACATTTCACATAGCTTTAGATACCCTCTATTCAGTCCCCCCACCACAGAAGACTATAAGTATTTTTACCTAATACTTTATTAAGTTTTTTTAAAAAAGCATTACTGATTACATTTTAAAACACTGTTATTCTTGAACATTTGTTGACTTGAACTATTTGACCTTCTCTAAAAAAAAAAAAAAAAGATTATCAAGATGATAGCTAAAAGGAAAGAGATGTCAGGCTTGTCATCTTCCACTTGAACAGAGATGAGGAAAGGTGATGGTCACAGCGACCTGGACGCCACCCCTGCGGGATGCCTTGGCGAGAACCGCAGCGGAGGGCGCTGGCCCTAAGGTCCCTTCTAATGCTTCAAGCGTTTGGTTCTACATTCTAGAATTTTTAGAGGCTGACATTCTAGAAAGGTGAGCTGCAGATGAAGACCCAGCACAGAGCCTGCGCCAAAATCCTCTGGTAGCCGGTCCTGGAGAAACGGGGTGCCCGTGTAGGGTTCAGAGCCCAGGAATCTGCCTTCAGGAACCTGCCTGGCCTGTCTAATCCTAAGCTTGCCCTTTGAAAACCAAATTGCTTTTTGCCGTTTAAGCTCCTGACCATTTCCTGTTTTGCCCTAATTCAACCTGCAGAGCCGGATTGCACCCTCTTGGCCGGGTGCTGGGAGAGCAGCAGCCTCCAGCGCCTCCGCTGTGCTCGGCCAAGTGGAACCCCTGAACAAATGCCCTCGAGAGCGCGCCCGGCCCGGCTGGCTGCAGTTGGAGACACAGTGCCATCTAGTGGAAGAAAGAAAAAAGCCCCCCGTTGCTTTTTTCTTTTTGAAGATTAGTGGAGAAACCTTGAAATGGACTGAGAATCAACTGTCCTCGTTTGATACCAAAGGAGCTTGAGGCCAGGGCAAATCCAGAGAAGGAAATGGATTTCCTGAATGTCACACAGCCAGCCAGTGGCAGCTTTGACACTACAGAACCTCATCTTTTGAGACGCAGTTCAGCAGTCTTGGTACCATGCCACGGTGAGGAAACCAGAAGGTGAAAAAGCTAATTTCGGTTGAGTGACATTTCAGAGCTCCACTGAGGTGGAGGTGAACATATGCTGGGGGCTGATGTCTAAAGAGAAGCTGTCAGTTATTTACCATTCTACAGAATGCCTTGGCTGGACTCTCAGTGATGGGTGTAGGGCTAGAGAAAATTCAGTTGTCTGCCCTGCCCCTTACACCCCAGTCTGCCCTGAAACTCAGCACAGGATAAGACTGTGTAAACTACACTGGTTTAGGGAGCAGGAGATGCCACAGAGGGTCACTTGTGCCCTGAAGGTAGAGAAGGGAACGAGAGTTTACTAGATGTCTGCCCCAGCCTTTCCCGTCTCCTTTTCCCTGCTAAGGAAAAATTTGAGCCTCTGATCTCAGTTCTGCCTCCTTCTCCTGCTTCTGAGAAACTTCTACAACTCTGGGTTTTTGATCTGAAGATCCCAGATGAGGAGTGGGGCCAGCACCCTTGTTTTCTGCTCTCTGGTGCCTGCCGTGACCTGGATGAAACAGGACTGCTGTGAGGAACGGCACAGTACTTGGACTTTTCAGCCAATCTACAGCTAAAAGGCATATCCACTGAGTAGACTGTTCCCCACCATTGTGGAGGGGGAAATGCACGCTGCATTATTCAGTGTCAGTTTCAGGGGTGGAGGGAAAGGTTAAAACCAATGCCTAACTTCACTCCTTCAAAAGAAAATCCTAAATGTTGACTTGTAACATACGGCCATGCTTTGGGATAAATCGTAGTCTAGTTTCTCATGGCTGTCCTAAAACAGCAAAAGGTCTCTGGGCTGCATTCTCTTCCTTCAGAGCCTGGGCCTGCCTTGACTCTCAGACCATCATCATCCCAGCAGGAAGGACCAGCCCAACTTGCCTTAAACCGAAGATTGCTGGCAGAGCCTCAAGCTGTATACGTGAGTATGAAGGGTGCGCGGCTAACCTTTAAACTCACTCCTTTGATTTCATTTTTTAAAAAAAGCTGATTTGAGCAAGGGAAACTTTGAATGCCCTTTGATTTTCTAGCCCAGGGAATCTGACTCAGGGACCTTTGTGGACTGGAATGTCCTGAACTGGCCAAGACTTGACAAAAACCTCAGGTGCCCAGGGCACCGGCTGAGTCACAGTGCAGCATCACATGGCCTGGTTTGCCCCAGGTTTGCCCCAAGCTGCCCCTAAACAGAGAGCTGGCCCCTCTCCAGGTCCTGCTTCACCTGGTTCTAGCTCTTCTCCAGGGTCACTGTCCTGCCCTCCAAAATGCATTATCCTCCAACGCACTTGGTGAAAACTGGGCTTGGTTGCAGTGCCCGGGAGCCTGTTGAGATGTAGATGCGTACACAGCTCGGCTTTCCAGGCCAACGCATCCTGGAAAAGGAGTTGTAAAGAATATATTCATGATGCAGACCATATTTCCCCACAGAAACACTGTCACAATTGGGGTGCACTTCCACCCAGAGACCTGGCACCCAGGACATCCCTGTGATGTCCCCAGCATATCCTAAAAGCTAGTATGTCCTGAAAGCTCTGTGATCATCTATCAGAAGAACTCTCTGAAGAGCCTTTTGCCCTTCATGCTGGCAGGGCCCTCAGCTCGTGACTCAGTGTCCCGCACTGAGCTGTCCCTCCCCAGCCACACACGCAGGAGCCCCTTTCCCTCCTCTCCTGGCCTTGATCTTGAGGCTGTTAGCCCGCTAGTCGTTCTGCGTTGGCTGGTTCTTCTCTTTTCCTCCGTAATTTCCTTTCATTAAAAGACTTTTGAACAATTCACAATTTCATATGCCTTTCCATCCCTGCAACTCCCACATTGACAGAATCCACCCTGTGATGAGCCCCAGACTGTCATAACAGCAACCCTCCACACATGACTAAGCCCAGGGAACCCCCATGTAACACAGATCAGGGCCGTCACACGGCCTGAAGATACCTCAATCCACTACGCCTTAAGGGGAAAGGCTAGCTAAGTAGGGCATCCTTTCCTCTACAGATGTTCATTGAGTGCTTCCCATGTGTCAGCACTTTCCAAGGCACTCAGGAGACAGCTGCGAATAAAACACACAGGCCAGGTGTGGTAGCTCACATTTGTAATCCCAGCACTTTGGGAGGTCAAGGTGGGAGGATCACTTGAGCTTAAGTTCGAAACCAGCCTGGGCAACATAGAAAGATCCCATTTCTACTAAAAATAAAAAGCATTAGCCAGGCATAGTGGTGTGCATCTGTAGTCCCAGCCTCTCAGGAGGCTGAGGTGGGAGGATCGCTTGAGCCCTCAACCTGATCACATTGCAGCCTCAACCTCTATCACACCACTGCACTCCAGCTGAGTGACAGAGCGAGACCCTGTCTCAAACAACAAAAACAAAAACACAGATTTGAAAGTTTTGCTTATATGGAGCTCTAGAGGGGAAGGTATAAATGGCATTTGTCCAATGAGCAGAAAGGCTTGGGAGTCAGGAAGTGTAAGGAGCTAGCCTAGATGCCTCCATGCTGAGTAGAGGCTAAGTCACTTCCTGTCTGATCCAGTCTCCTCATCTGGAAAATGGAAAGATTGGACTTGGTCACATGGAAGGGCTCTCAACTCTGACCCACTGAGGGCACTTCGATTCATGACCCCATAGACTTGTACTATAGACTCTTAGGCTTCTCAGCCAAGAGACTGGAGCTCCCCAGCCTCTCCTTCAGTGTAACATTCGAGCCAACTCCCCTCTCTGCCCCCACAATTCTTTCCTGCTTTGCTCATTCTTCGGCCTTAAAGAAAGAAGAGAGATCACATCTCCATCAGTTTCACCTGCCTGCCTTCCCTCTTATTCCCCTTGTACCTCCCGCTCTCCATTTTTATGTGGTCACAAACATTTTTCAAGAACAGTTTTAAGTGGCCCCTTCTTCAAAGATGGCTTTTGTGGGTGGAATGCCTCTTTGGGGTCACTGTGATGCCTTTGGGGGCATCTGTTCCCTTAAGCATGCCCAACGAAGCAGTGGACGGATCTGAGGGAGGAATTCATGGTGCAACAGAACCACTGGAAAACAATTAACAGGCTGAACACCAGAGTCAGGACGGTGGCCAAAGCACAGGCACCCTGTGGTAAACAATTACCAGTGTGGTCAGGGATGCCAATGTAGGTCAGCTCTCAGTCAGGAAATCGTTTCACAAGTGCAAAATGTGAATCCTTCTGGAAGTGGAATTTAGGGAAAGAGTTGTTTTGTTTTGTTTTCTATATTTGGGAGGATGACCACCTGGTTGCCCTGCAACTCCCCTTGGTTTCTAAGACAGCTGGTCTTGGCATCCACCTCTCCTCCAAAAGAAAGTGGCTCAGAGGCCTTTCCAATTTTGACCTTCTGGCTAATGATCACGATGGACAAGGCCAGTTCCTGCTTTATGGACCAGGTCTGGGCTCTGGACAGTGTGCAGGCATTGCATGTCTGCATTTTGGGAGACACCGGATCTTTTTTTTGGCATGGAAGTAGTCGATTCTTTCTTGTTTGTTTATTTTTTGAGAATACACAACTTTGCATCTATGGTACTTATAAAGATTTTATGTTTTACACGAGTATCTAGGGAACCTGAAATTAAGGTCAATGTCTAGGCTTTAAGGACTATCCTGGAAGGGATTTGGTCAGCAGGAACAGGAAACTTTGGGGTTCAGATCTGGTCTGGAGGCTCAGGTCCATATGAGCCACTGTGACATTTAACCTAACTTGGCGTGGGCACAGGCTCTTTGAGTTTTCAAAGTGTTTCTGTGTGTCTTCTCTCTCTGTTCCTCAGAACAGTTTTGGAAAGAAGGCGAGGCAGGTGTGAACATCTTTGTATGCTGGAAGAGGCTCAACAAGGCTAAAGCTTTTTTTTTTTTAAATACGGAGTCTCGCTCTACTGCCCAGGCTAGAGTGCAATGGGGCAGTCTCTGCTCACTGCAACCTCCACCTCCTGGGTTTATGTGATTCTCATGCCTCAGCCTCCTGAGTAGCTGGGATTACAGACGCGTGCCACCATGCCTGGCTAATTTATGTGTTTTTAGTAGAGATGAGATTTCACCATGCTGGCAGGCTGGTCTTGAACTCCTGACCTCGTGATCTGCTCGCCTCAGCCTCCCAAAGTGCTGGGATTACAGGTGTGAGCCCCACCTGGCCAAGAAAAGGCTAAACCTTGTACATGGCAGTCAAGACTGGAGTAAGCTCTCCTAGTATGGAGGCCAGGAGTCTTTTCCCCAGACAATAGTGTGATTAGGTGGTCTTCTGTGAGAACCCTGCTCAGGGCAGTTGTACTCATGAAAACATATTTCTAGTATCTAGCTTGCTAACCTTATTCTAGGAAATACTTGGATTTAATAGTAACTCGAGGGAGGTTGGGCCTGCCACATTGCTTGGTATCAGCATGTGGCCAACCAGATACCACCTTCCCTAGAAGGCCCAAGCCACAGAACCCTGGCAACCATTTTCCTGGGTGGTTCCTGATTCTGCTTCAAGAAGATCAAAGGAGAAACTGCATCTTGTAAATATCTGTGGCTCCTTAGGGAAGCGAGAGTTGCCATTTCAAAGAGCTTCAGAGGCTCTGCTGTCTGCTCTGTGGTCCTCACTCCAGTGTGTCTTTCCCCTGAGGCTGCACTCCCTGCTGGCATACTTTGGCCTCTGGATTATGGGGGAGTATTGACCGAACCCCAAGATCCTCACGTTCTCGGGCACTGCATGGAACATCTCTTTGACATACGGCCCTAACGATGGCTGGACTTCCTGCTAGCCTTTTCTTGTGGATGCAGGGTCTCACTTTGTCACCCAGGCTGGAAGGCAGTGATGCAATCATAATTCACTGCAGCCTTGAGCTCCCAAGCTTAGGCGATCCTCCTACTTCCGCCTCCTGAGTAGCTGGGACTGCAGGTGTGTGTGCTATCACACCTGGCTAAGTTTTCAAAAATGTTTTGTGGAGATGGAGTCGCACTATGACACCCAGGCTAGTTTGCTGGACTTTTCATAAAAGAACAAAGAACTGTCATCCTCAGCTTAGCAACGTAAACCTCCATCCATGAAAAACACCTGCTGACAGCTAGTCATTTGCAGAAATAGAGCATTTCTTAAAATGGTACATGAGAAGGTTTGCAGAGCAGTTGTCTAGAACCCTTCTGGTCTTGCTAACACTGCCAGCTGAGTGAGCTTCCTCAGTGAATCACCGTAGAACCTGCATTGACGTGTTTCTAACCACTTGGACCAGCTGCAGCTTCCACTGCCCTCATCTCCCCAAATAGTGTTCCATGCAGTAAATAGTAGATTGGTGCAAAAGTCATCGCGGTTTTTGCCATTTTTAAATACCAACCTGATACTTGGCATGAAACAGCTTTCAAGGCACTTTCTAGGGCCTCGTTATAGAGGGGTAAGTGTTAGGGGCAAAGGAATTCACTGTGCGCCCGTAGGAGTTTAATGTCTTTTTTAAGCCCGGAGTGGAGAAGCGTAACAAATGTACATACCGTAAAAGCCACAGACCACCTCATTAAATGTCAGAGCCATTTCCCAGGTTGGGGAGAAGTGAAAATCCTCAAAGAAAACCCACCTACCTCATCAATTAATGAAGATTTTTTTCAAGTGTGGTAAATATTCAAGAGACGTTTGTAATAGACAAAGATTATTCACCAGAGGACTTAAAGGATAAAAGCCCCAGATTTCTGGTGGGATGTGGAGGGAGGGGGCGGTGAGAAGGAAGAGCTTCTCTACATGGTGTACTCTATTGTCAAGAAGCAGCTGGTCTGTGATTTCAGGGTTCAGATGATTTTCAGTGGCTTCTCCCTTCTTTTCAAGGACCTTTCTGTCATGGTAGGTGACATGCTTACTCTTCTGGAGCCGCCATTAGGATTGTTGTGTGGTTAAAAGAGATTCTCCACCAGGCACAGTGATGTGCACCTGTAGTCCCAGCTACTTTGGAGGTTGGGAGGTAGGAGGATTACTTGGGCCCAGGAGTTTGAGGCTGCAGTGAACTGTGGTCTTGCACTGCACTCCAGCCCGGGGAACATAGCAAGACCTTATCTCAAACAAAAAAGTTTTTTAAAAGAATGTAATATGTGTACAGCCTCACCTACCCTTTACTGAACAGCCTGTATTGCTCTTACTTGTTAAACATTATAAACAGCAATTCTTAGGTTCCACTGTGAGGATGGGACAAACTGAAGCCTGCCTACATATGTTTAAGGCAAAAGAAAAACAGAATTCATTAAAAAAAAAAATTGAAAAAGCTAGGCACAGTAGTACATGCTTGTTATCCCAGCTACTTGGGAGGCTAAGGTGGGAGGCTCCCTTGAGCCCAGGAGTTCAAGGCCAGCCTGGTAAACATAGCGAGACCCTCTCTCAGACAAAACAAAACAAAACAATCACAGCAAAAGAGAATCCACAAAAAGCTTATGCTTCAGTGCCTGACACAGCAAGCATTTGGGGGTATTTGCTGCCTTATGTTATTTAAAATATCACTGCTTGGGGAAAGCTCTACACACAGACTGCATGGCAAGGGGTTCCACAGATTTTAACTCGTGTCTGGGCCAGCAGAGGTGGGGGGCATTGCGTTGCGCTTTTATGATGGGGTGACGAAAGATAGTAAGCTCTCTAGGAGGTAAACCAGGTCACGCTGTAGAGTGACCAAATGGCCTGGCTGTGTCCCTTTGTGTGAAAGGGGACGGACGTAGAGGCAGAAGTCAAGGAGAACTGGTGGCCTTGGCCACTGCAGAAGGTCCCATCTGCTCTTGGGCTTATCTTTCACAGGCCAGGCTGTGACAGTGACAGTGACAGTGTTGGAGGAAGTATTGGAAGAATAGCAGACTGCAAGTCCGTGGGTGCTGGTCAGGCACCGACAGCAGCCTCCAGGGTATGTTGGCGTCTGGGTTGTAAATACCAAGGCTCCAGGCTGTGCTTTATCAGGAGCCTTATTCGTTGCCTGGTGCCTTGCAGCGAGGCCCTGCTTACATGGCGCCTGCCTCAGTGCAGGCCCTCAAACAGACCTCCAGGCCTCCAGTAGGCCTCACCCTCGGGCCCCCTGCATGCAGCCGCCACAGAGGCCCTTCTGAGATGAGCTTCTGATCTGGGCCCTGACACAGCCCTGGGTTAGAATCGCCACTGGCTCTCCTTTGCCTACAGGTCAGATCCACACACCCTGGTGTGGCCTTCAGGACTGTTTGCAATCCCCCTACCTAACAGTCTCCCAGGAAGCCTGGGTACCAGCTAATCTGAACTCGCCATGTGCTGGGAGGGGAAGCCCTTTCTGATTCCAAGCTTGGGACATGGCCCTTTCCCCTGCCTGGAAGGCCTTTCCTTACCCCCTTCTCTGCCTGGCAAGCTCCTGCTTCATTGATGAAGGCTGAGAGGCAGGGTGGCCCCCCTGCGTGGCCTCTGCTGACTTGTTACAGCCAGGGCCTTCCTGCGGCTACCTGGTAAGGCACCGTCACACGCCAGCTGAAACTCATGCCTCCCTTACAGAGCATGACCCCTTCCAGGGCAGGTCTGAGTCCCCAGGGCCTAGCCTAGAACCTGCTGTATAACAGACATTAGGTGTTCGTTGAATGAAGTGCCCTCTGTATGCAATGCACGGTTTTCAGCAATTTTCTAGAAGTCTGACTTGACGGGTGAGGTGCAGTGCTTGAATTGGGTAAAGGAATTTCTTTTTTGTCTATAGCCTAAGAAATAAAAACCAGTCTGATGGGTGGGAGCTGGGGGTTGGGGGTTCCTCTTCTCCATCTTCTGTGGCCTCCGCAGACTCACTTGTGCCCCAGCTCTGAGAGGGACCCCGGGGAGTGTTGAGTATGGTTACTTTCCATCTCTGTCTTCACACACTCTTCTGTGAAGGAACCTTCTACTCGGCCAGTATGTTCTGGCTATTCGAGAGGCGGCTGCCCTCACCGACCCCACTGCCACTTTCTGCGTGGGTCTTGGGTACTGCAGAACAATGTGGCCTGGCCTTGGAAAACACTCTTTGGGACTTGTCCTCTGTGGTCTGTTTCAGACTCCTTCAAAGGCACAGTGTGAACATTTACACCAGAAATTGTCCTAGACATGAAAATTGTCAAGGATGATGGAAGGACGGTAAACACCACGTAATCAGCCCCTCATTTTTGTAATAACAACATGCCAAAGCCCTAGGACCTGGAATGGAGATGTCCTCTGAACTCTCTAGCAGGGGATCTCATCCTGGGTTGGAGGGTCAAAGTATTTCAGAACCACTTGCTGGCTTTTCTTGCACCAATGGGCTGGCTGATGCTAGTGCCCCTTCCGTCCTGCCCCCCAATTCTAAATGCCCCTCCTCACCCCTTCGCCTCCTCCATCCTGCCGCCATCACCAAGCAGGGCTTCGCCGTTAGAGACCCCGGGTCTGAGTCCCAGCCCTTTGCTCAGTGGCTGCACCACCTCGGCCAAGTCGCTCTTCCTCTCTGAGTCCCATGTCCTCCTCTGTAGAATGGAGGTCAGGCGTTTGTCTCAGGGGGACACCCTGAAGATCAAATGAGAGTCTCTGAAGTTCTTAGTAGACACCAAAAACAAGTTCGTTCCATTTTCCTTGTCCCTTCCTCGTTTGAGCTAGAAATTCGCCCCAGGTTCTACAGAAGAAACGGCACCCCAGGCAGCCACGTAAGGAAGTTCTCTCAGCACGTTCATTGTCCGGATGGCACGTGCAGCTTCGGCAAGGAGACGGCGAGGCCTCGGGCAAAATATAGCCCCGCTCCCTCTTCTTTCTACTGCTTGGGGAAAGCTCTACACACGGACTGCATGGCAAGGGGTTCCACAGATTGTAACTCACGTCTGGGCCAGCAGAGGTGGAGGGCATTATGTTGCATTTCTATTGGGGGGGGTGATGAAAGATAGTAAGCTCTCTAGGAGGTAAACCAGGTCACGCTGTAGAGTGACCAAATGGCCTGGTTGTGAGAAGGGGACCAAGGAGAAGCCTTTGGGGAGAGGGGGAAAATTGACCGATGAGGCAGGGCCATAGCAGGGCTATGCTGGCAGTGGCCTACCAGCCATTTGACCCCCTGCTCAGGGGCACTCCTCTGACTTGAAGGTTGCATTTGAGCACACTGCAAGGATGCCCACCCCTTTTCTCGACCTCAGTGTTTTTAAAATGGAGGCAAGTCCCTACCTTACAAAGTGGTTGGCAAGGGTGGTGACGATGTTGTCCAGGTGCCGTGTTGGATGCTGAGAGCTTCACGTGTATCCACACGTTTAATTCCCACAACCCCAGGAGGTAAGTACACTGAGAGGCTAAGGAACTGCTCAAGGTGGCCTGATAGGTAGGTGCGAGGCGTGGAATTAAGCCCAGGAGATCTTGGCCGGAGTGCACGATCTTCACTACCCATCATGCTATAGAAAGAGCTCTTTTTGCCCTTGCAACTTAAATGACCTTTTGTGGCTCAGGTTGTCCTCCAGTAGTTGAGGTTAAGTCAGCAGCACTGGCTTAGAGAAGATACATCTAAGAGTCTGGAGATTCCTCTCCTCTTAGATAATGTACCTTTAGGTTACCATTTTCCAAAGGCCCCAAACCAATGTACCAGGGGCGTGCTCTTGAGTTCATGGGACATTCATTTGTGATTCAGTATGTGCTTACCAGCCAGGCACTGGGTGCCAGGTCCACAGACAGGCAAGGCCCCGGCTCTTATCAACTTCATAGTGGGGTTGGGGAAACAGCTGATACATAAGCCCACAGATAAGACAATTTCAGGTAATAATAAAAAAATGAAGAAAAGCAAAGGGAGGCTAATGGGATATAGACTGAATAGCAGTCGGAGAAGGGGAAGGAGATGTCATTACACGCAGGTGCAGCAGGCAGACTGCTCTGTGTGAAGTTTGAACTCAACATTTCCTAATTGTGTGATCTCCTTCATGCAGAGAAAATGTCATGTGACTTGTACAGCAACCTCGACACATACCCACTTGGCCAGCCGCCCTACCCTGATGTAAGGTGTGTCAGTTTAGGCACAGGCTAAGCATTAAATAAGGGAAGACGTTCTCCAAACGCCAGAGCTTCTGGAGCTCAGCTAGGCTGCCTGTGAGCCTCCTTGTTCACCTGCCCCCCAGTGTAAATGCTTCAGAAACATAGTCCCCTGCAGGCTGGCTACTGGCCGGCTTAGAGGGCTTGATAGCAATTGCTGAATCTCAGATCTGAGCATTTTGCAGAAAGAAGCCTGTTTGCACTCACGACTTCGCGGTAGTACTTGCTTTTAGCAAAATCTCCAGTTATAGGCAATGAAGACCCCAACCCTAGTGGGCTGTGGAGTTATAGAACGGAAAGGGTCCTGAGTGGCTGCCCAGCCTCTGTCTCCCGACAGGGAGTGTATAAGCCATCATGGTCGCAGAACTCCATTTCTCTTCCTGGATATACCCAAGGACAAGAGATCATAGAGGGGGCCCCCGGAATGTATTCACCCAGTGTCCTCAGGGCTACAGCTCTGCCTCGGATCTAGTCTCTGAACTGAGGTCATGGTGTTTTCCTTCAGAAGTGTGGTCCCTGAAAGGGACCCCAGCAGGGGCCATTTGAGGATTTGATTGCTTGTGCGACACTGTCTCACTTGGATCACTAGACTGAGCTTCTGTTCTTAGGAAAATGTGAAATATTTAGAAAACAGCAACCTACCTGTCTTCACAGTCCCTTGCTGCAAAGAATATATTATCTTGATTAAGGTAATGAGAAACCTGCTTTGAAATATGTGGATGGGGACCAAAGCAGACGGGCTGAATGAATCTGTGTTTGCCAGCTCTACATGGAGCACTGCAAGGAGCTTTGGAAATCATGCCAAGCTCTTTGGGGATGGCATCATTGTCAGATACATCACTGTGAGCTGGCTGAAGGGCTTGGGTGGCTCAAATGACCTAAGTAAGTTTTGTGCCTATGATGCTGAGTTGCTTTTTGTTATTTTAAAGCAGGATCTTTAACAGTTTCATTTCTGGGAGGTTGACACCTACTAAGTACAGTGCATACTGCTAAGCACCAACAGGAACAACAAAGAATTAGCCACCAGCTGATCTTGCAGGGCTTTAAAACCTTGTGGAGGCCGGGCGCAGTGGCTCATGCTTGTAATCCCAGCACTTTGGGAGGCCGAGGCAGGCAGATCATGAGGTCAGGAGTTCGAGACCAGCCTGGCCAACATGGTGAAACCTCATCTCTACTAAAAGTACAAAATTAGCTGGGCGTGGTGGCACATGCCTATACTCGCAGCTACTTAGGAGACTGAGCCAGGAGAATCGCTTGGACCAGGGAAGCAGAGGTTGCAGTGAGCTGAGATTGCAACATTGCACTTCAGACTGGGCAACAAGAGCGAACCTCCGTCTAAAAAAAAAAGCCTTGTGGAAGAAGCCAGGTGCGCACTGGTTCTTTCCTACTTAGCCCTTCAACCCTCAGCTTCCATGTTACTTTGCAGAGGCCTCCTCCATCCTCAGCCTGTGATTCCATAATACACTTGAATTGATTCATCATTCCATACTTGCTGAGCAACTGCCCTGTGCCAGGCGTTGTTTTAGGTCCTGGGGGTGCATCAGTGAAGAAAATTGACAATCGTGCTCATCTCGTGATAGATACGATCACTTTCTGTGTAGCTCTCTGCCTCCCTGCACCAGGCTGGGAGCTCCTGGAGGGCAGTGGGCACATCTTTATTTTGTATCCCTAGTGCTTGGCACAAAACAGGTGCTCAGTAAGTGTCTGTGGAGCAAATAAAGAGAGAAATGACAACAATAGAAGATGGGTAGTTGCTAAAATAAAAACAAGCATTTGTACCTAATTTTACAGGTGTCAGAGCATTCTCCATGCACATGATTTCATCTGATTCTTCACAACAGACCCCCTCAGAGCACTTTTTTCCATTTGTGGGTGGAAGATGGAGGCTTGGAGAAACGATGACCCACCCAGATGAGCATGGGACACTTGATTCTGAATCCTATGCTCTTTCTACGCCACATCGGAGTGTTTTATTAAAAACAAAAAACAAACAAGCAAAAAAAAAAAAAAAAAAAAACCTTGAGCAAGATAATGAGCTGGGGAAACCCAAGAGAAGAGAGAGGTCTCTTCCAGCCAAGGCTTCAGGGAAATCAGGGCTGAAGCTGACACAGAAAGGTGGCTTCCTGACAAGTGGCGCTGGGGTCGAGGAGGAGGGAGCCGGAGCAAAGCCATGAGAACAGGACAGCCCTGGGGAGTCACAGACCACAGGTGTTGGAAGGGACCTGGAAATGACCTCATCCAGCCCAGAAGTTCTTAGCCCAGCTGAGCCTCAGCAGTCCCTGGGGAATTTCTAAAAGAGTGGTTCCCAGAATCCAGTTCCAGCGATGTTACTTCTGCTGATCTGGGGCAGATCTTTTGTAAAAATTTCCAGAGCCTTTTGGATGTGGAGGCCCCCTTTTAAAAAATTCATTATTCTATTTTTGCCCATTGGACGGTCTTAGAATTCAGAAGCCATTTGGGAGGTATTTCTGGCTACTCTGAGTGGGGGTTACCCATCCCAATCTGTAGAAAATGTGCCATCTGGGATTTGTGGGTGACTGACTTTCTGCATTTCCCCTAATGCTTCGCACCTGGCCCTTGTCTGCCACACCCCTGTTTACACACTGGTCTTCCAGCTCCTCTGCCTCAATGTGAAGGGACAGCCTCTTCGGTGGACTGTGAGTGTACATGTCAATTTCTCTCTTGAGCAGGTGTCTGTGGCTCACACCTTGGACTTCCTGGAGGGTGGGACTGAGGACTCTATACAGGTTGATGACAGATGCCTTGGCTGGGAGGCCTGGTGGGGAATGATCAGGTAGTGTAGCCTGAACATCCAAGACCAAGTGCAAGAGCATTTTCAGTAACACCCAGGAATTTCTTCTCAATGGCAATGGGGACAAACGCTCTCTGCAGAGTGAACTGATTTCCTGTGTTCCCAGACTGGCCTTTGCCTCAACCTGCCTCCCCCACCCCCCCCACCTTTTTTTTTTTAAATCCAAATTAAAAGGCATTAGAAAACCATGGCTTGGTAGCCCTGGTCCTCAGACTGAATGCTAATGGCTCTGATCAGGCTTCTGTGAAGTTGAACAATCAGACATCCTTCCAGAGACTGCTGATTGTAGATGAAGAGGACTATTTCCTGCCACTGTTGTGCTAGTCAGTATCTCACTTGATAAAAGGTTAGTATAGTTCTTACCATATATCCTCATTTTAAATTTACATGGCTCTTCTCACTAGCCTGGAAGTTTCTTGAGAGCAGAGACCAGTCTGGTTCATGGCCAAGTCCCCTGTCTGTTGCATGTACATGTTCCATTTGTTGGCTCAATGAAAAGATATGTATTTAAATAAGATTTCATTCATTAAAATCTTACATGCGTTTTCAAGACCATGTTCAAGACCATACATATTTTGAGAAGTGTAACGCTTCATATAAATATGAATTGTAAGAACAAAGACATTTCTCTCTCAGCCCCCAGCAGTCCTACTTCCCTTGGCTTTAATTGGAATAGAGTGTCTAGATTGTGACAACAAAGTAACTGTGCCTTCATGTTTTCATTTTAGCATTCGAAGTGTGTTGAGAGGCATGGGAAATGCTAATACTTAATAGTAATCAACAGCATGGAAAGTTTTTGAAGTGTAGTTTCTATTTTCAGTCAACAATATTAGGGAAAAATTTAAAAAGCAGTGACCACAAAACTGAAGATGCTACAGTGAGGTTGTTATGTGCTTTGTTATATAATGCTTTGAAAAGCCAAGCAAAATCCATACAAAATTTTTATATAATTTGACCTACCAATCCTATTCCTGGACATTTGTCCTAAAGAAATAATTCAAAGATGCAAAAGCTACCTAAATTAAGATTTCAGCATAGACTTCTATAGCAAGAGAAAAAAATTGGAAACATGTAGATGTTCCTTCCATAAAGGGAAAATGGTTTAATAAATTATGGTACATCAACATGTTCAATATTACTCAGTCTTAAAATAATCATGAAGGCTGTAGAAATTTGGAGAAAGAATATTTAACTGTGTTTGCTAAGATTACAAATGTTAAAAATATGCATGTGTGCCTACTGGCAAGAAAGCAATGTGCAACATAAATTTAGTCATTAAGGATGAAAAAATATATGCAAAATATTAACAACAGTTATCTCTGACCAAAAGGATTATGGATGATTTTTCTTTTCCTCTTTCATCTTCTCTATATTTCCCAAGTTTTCCATTTTTCAAAAAAAGCATATGTTTTTGTTTTGGGGGAAGAATATAATGGCTTCTGTAAGAATGAGTCTTTTGTGCCTGGAAAAAGAATTTATAATGATGATGCACATCATGGGTTAGCATTTACTTCAATACTACTTTTACAATAAAATTATAACTTAAAAAAAAAAAATAGATTCTATACCCAGAAGCTGACCATGTCTCATGACACCTGTGGGGACCATTCTGGCCATCATCTGTCACTTAGATTATGCTAATAGCTTCTACTTGGTTTTCCATCTTTGCCTAATCTCAACTCAGCAGCCAAGAGTGGATTTGAAGACATCCATCGGGCACCACTCCTCTGCTCAGCCACCTGCAGTGGTTCTGCATCTGACCCAGAGTGACACTGCGTATCTCCTGCCCCCATTTCTGACTGCTCTACCCACGTGGCTCCAGCCACACCCATTGCTGGTCCTTCCTCTAATAGGCTAGACATGCTCATGCTCTCTCCTTAGGACCTTTGAGTCCTCTCTGCCAGGAGCACTCTTCCCCCACCTATCCACAGGCTGGCTCCCTTGCTTCCTTCTCATTCTTTACTCGGATGTTCCTTGACCATCCATGTCAGGCCTCATCCTCTGTCAACCCCCTGCCCCGCCCATGCTCTCCAGATCCCCACAGCCTGCTCCACTTTTCTCTTTTCCATGGCATGTATCCTCTTCTACCATTCTATATTAATTATGGATGTTGTTCACTTTCTGTCTCCTCCTATTAGTATGTGGGAAGAGGGAGTTTTGGCCTATTCTGTTCACTGATGAGCCTGATATGTGCCTGCCATCTAGGTGCTTAATATGTATTTGTTGAATGAATTTGTTACAGATGATTTGAATCAGATGACGGCCTGCTGGGAACTCCATTAAGAAGGAATAGAGTGCCAGGCACCGGGGCTTGAGCCTGTAATCCTAGCACTTTGGGAGGCTGAGGTGGGCTGATTGCCTGAACCCAGGAGCAGTGTTGTCCCCTGGACAACATGGTGAGACCCCATCTCTATGAAAATACAAAAAGTTAGCTAGGCATGGTGGTGCGCAGCTGTAGTCTCAGCTACTTGGGAGGCTGAGGTGGGAGAATCGCCTGAACCCAGGAGGCCAAGGTTGCAGTGAGCCGAGATCATGCCACTGCACTCCAGCCTGGGTGACAAAAGGGAAAAAAAAAGGAAGGAAAAGAGTAAGCTGAGGTCCAGGCCAGGGCTGGGGAAATCCTTTACAGAGTGGCCAAGAGCCCAGATCCAGAGACTTCAGGACCTGGTATACTACCTCTGGTCTGGGCTGACATCTGCAGGATCCCAGGGTTGTATACAGGGGGAGGGATGGGGAGCAGCAGTTTCCAGACAATACGTCCCAGCTGGCAGGGTGGGAGCTCCCGCCATTCTCCCAGGGTTTGTCTGCAGGTGGCTGGCCATTCTTGTTAACAATGGCTAGAGCTAGAGCAGACCCAGGCTATCTGCTGGAGGCGCACACCAGCCAGAGTGGACCCATGACACCTACACATGACACCTCCTGTGAAAGAGGACAAATGTCAGAGAGACGCAGCTCTCAGCCTGTCACAAAAAGATCCCACTGCACAGATTCCCCTATATAAACACGAGGTGGGCATGAACATTATGAAACTAGGAGCTTTATTAATTATGCTCCAGAATGATGGCTTCATTTGCCCTCCCAAGAAGAAATGCATCCCCAGTCAGCTGCTGGATTGGAATAAATGGAAGGAAAGGGAGCAAGAACCGGAGGGATGAAGGATGGGAGATAGAGATAAACAATGTATTTAACTGGAACAAAGATTTCTTATTAAGTAACCTTGGTCAGCAATCATATCACACACCCCTAGAGTTAGATGATAATCACTCTTAACTTACACCTAAACATTAAGTGAAACAGTGACGTTAGTTTTCTCTCTTAATTAAAACAATGAATAGCTTTGGTTTTCTCTGTACGCTTTGTCCAAAAACACTCCTGCATTTCCTGGATGTGAACGTTCCTGCTGGTCAGTGTCTTTCCCCCGCCTGGCATGTGCTTTGCTGCCATGGTGTTTGTTTGCATGTTTGTTTTTGCACAAACAATCCACGCTGGCGATATTGGTCATGCTAAGTCCCAACTCGTCAAACTATCCTTTTTTTTTTTTCCTTAAGAAAATGGATTATATGTCCAGAATCCGGCCACCTCTCATGACATCTCTGGCTACCACCCTGGCCCGAGCCACCATCACCTCTCGCTGGGTCATGGTCATACCTCCAGCACCCGGTCTTCCATCTTCCACCCCAGCCCCTCAACACGGCAGCCAGAGGGCGCCTCTAAGCAGGCCAGTCTGAATGAGGCTTGCGCAGTTTTACCCCTGGGCATTTGTCTCCACAGAGGTTCAGCCTCTTGGGATAGGATTTAAGTGTGTCCAAAAATACCTCCAGAGATTTGTGCTTCCGCGTCGACTGTTAGGAGGGCTGCTGCTTCCTAAACTGTTTGAACGTAAAGGAACACAGATGAACGTCAGAAAGGGCTGGGAGAAGCTTCCCTAATCAGGAAAGGAAAGTGGCACGCCACCAGTGTAGACAAAAAATAAAACACCCAATTTTAGTTTTATGAGTTGCTATCTTGTGTGTCGGTAACTGAGTCACCAAAAGTCTGTTCTCTTGATTGCTAACTCCTCCGAAGTGACCTCGGGCCTTCCCTGTTATATGACAGGGTCTGTTTGCTTCTGGTTTTTGGATGAGAGTCAATAGGCTCGTGAACTTTTAACTTTATTGTGGGGCGTTGCCTTTGTGGACTAAGAAAACAGATGTTCCTGCTTCATTCTCAGAATGACTTCTAAACTAACGCTAAAGCAAATTAATATACCTTTCTTCATTATTCCATTTAAAAGGTAGAAAAGTAGATCCTTTTATCATGTAAAAGGCTCTTTTATTCAAACTTATTATGAGGGCTTTATTTTTAAAACTGTGTAAAGAGAAACATCTTTGTCCCAAGAGGCAGGGTGGCTTTATTTGATATTAGACACCCATTTAAAATGGCAGGTAAGAGCAGGAACAAAAGCAAAGCTTCATTCCTCGAGTGCCTGCTTTTGTGATGCGGGTGGATCTGGCTCTAGTCTTTCAGGTTATTAATTGAAATGAATGTCTCAAGGCTGCGCTTAGTGTCTCTGTCTGTGAAGCATTTTATGTGGGTGCTCTGGGGTGACTGTGGGTCCACAGTCATGTTCACAAGCCATCTCTTCTGCAGGACTGCCCTGGCTTGACGGCTGTTGGCTGGGTCCCCAGCTACTCTCAGGGCAAGAACTGTGTGTTATAACCACCTGCCAACTGTTGGTGCAAATTTTCTGGATTCTAGATGATGAGTCACTTACTTCTCCTGCTGTTCCTTCTGCTGCCAAGACTAATTTACCTATTGGACTTTATCAGGGAATATATTGGAATAACCTACCATGAAGCTTTGTCCTATGCAAAGTTCCTACTCCATCACTAGGAAAGGCTGGGAAGGGTTTCCTTAGCATTGGCAGAAGGTGGGGAGAGGAGCCAGTAGTAATAATGTGGGATCCTCACTCTGGGGTCCTTCGCGGATAAAGCTATAGCCACTGACTTCAGTAGGGTTTGAGTTGAGAGTCCAATGGTGGGTTCACATTTTCTTGCCAATACTTTCTTCCCAAGACATCCCTGATTGTCTTGAAGTATGGCACCGGGTAAGCCCTCAATGACCATTGGTTAAATGAATAACTAAGGTCTGTGACCCCAAACTGGGCAAGGCTGACCCACCCAAAGCCACCAAGAAGAGTACGCTAGGCCAGTTGAGTCCGTTTAGGACAGGGGTCCTCAGCTGCACATGCAGAGCCACCAGGAACTCTGAATTCCGATTTAGTTGGTTCTTGCCAACGCTCAAAATCAGAGTACTTGGAATGATGTTTAGGAAAAATTCAGGTGACTCTTATCCAGACTAAGTGCTGTGACAGAAGGTGAGAGCAGGAGCCCCAGAGCTTCTGCAGGGGGCATCTGAAGTGTCTGGGGAGGAGGACTTGGTTCTAACAGTAGAGGTTTCCCAACAAGAAAACTGAAGATCAGGCTAACACACCCCTCAGTCCAGTTGTGCGTGGTAGCTGAAGTCTTAGGCTAAAATACAAGATGCATTTCTCCACTGACTCAGTTTCACACAAGTTGGTTTTTATTGTTAGCATCATTATTTTTGTCCAAAAAAAATTATTATGATGGTTTGAGTCTAGCTTTATTAACATATCCTAAAATATCCTAAAATATTTCTATGCTTCATGCCTTCCACTTTTTCCCAACCCCCAAATTCTAAGCTCACCAGCAGCAGCAGCAGCAGCAAACCCTAAGTGCAGAAGATTCTAACTTCTTCAAGCTTGCTCCATTTCACTCAGTTTTTCTAAAGCTTTCCTGTCTGGAAAAATTACCAAGTCCCAGGTGGGTGGGATTTTATTCTTACCACAGAGTAGGTGTGATTTTATGGGAGGCTCTTCCCCCCGCCTCCTAGATCAGAGGCAGAGTTATGTGCTTGAGTCCTGGTGGGAAGTGAAATTCCTGTACTCTTTAGGTGCTGGGCTCAAGTTCCGTCTGCTGTGGTCACTAATGGGAAGAGGTGGCCAGTTGTGTGGGCGTGCCCGAGGCACCACTGGCACCAGCTGACCTTTCCAGTCAAAGGAATGGCTGACCAAACTAGGATGGTATTAAGAAATTCTGTAAAACGTTCAGAAATAACCTATTCTAGGTGATCTGGGTGGTGTGGAATGCTGTTAGGATGAGGCCAGCCTTCTTCTGAGCAAACGGTAGTGGTGCCCATCTCCACGGCCAAGCCTATGTGTGCGAGAAAAAACACTCCCCACCATGCACCTTATCTGAGCACAGGAGGCACTTGTTGCTGGGGTAGCTACGTGTATATGCTTCTGGAACTCCTGATTCCTGCCTTCTCTTCGTGTACCCAGGGGGCAGGGGCACATACCAGAACTCAGGACTTTGTGATGACCATGCTCTGGGGGAACCACATGCCCAGAATGTCTGAGTGTTCCCTACTCTGAATGATGATTTGGCCATAAAAGGGATCAGATGAGTTGTGGAGTCTGGCTGAACTTGCAATAGAGGAGAACGTTGGCAAATTGTCCACATCACCACTTCAAAGTTGGAAACACAAGACCCACGGTCTTCAAAGCAGCTCAAGCTGAGACAGGCTGATGTACTTCATGCCGGTCAACCAGATGCTTGGGCACGTGGTGTCTCAGCACAGGCACAGCAAAGTAACACCAGACCAAGGTAACCCCTCCTCCTCCAGAGGTTCTAAATCAGAACAGGGACCTGTCACAGCTCCAAAGGACATTCCATGTTGGAAGTGGGCAACACACTGGAACTGGGGAATAAAACAATTGCTCCACCCTCAGATAAGCCAAGGAAGCTATCGGTACGAACCTGTTTAGACTTATAGGTTTGTACACTTTAAAAACAAAAGATTCCATTACTGACAAAAGCAAAAGAAATCAGATTGCACTGGCTTTTCTGTTTTTGGAAGAAGTCTGCCCTCAGAGAGTAGCACTAGAAGTTGTAAACCTAGTCAGTCTCTGGTAAAAAAGTAGCTACTGGGTAATCCATGCTCATGGAAGCAACTTACTTTCCAGCTCTAGGACTGTTTTAGAAATGCTGATGTTTTGGGGAAGAAGACCCATTCTTCTCTTTGATGCCACCTTACGCAAATAGTAATCCCCAAGAAACTGACCGTGGCATGGCAAAGGGGCTACTTCCAAAGACGGGGTCAACGGCCTGTTTCTTTAAAATACTCGCAAGAAACACAAATGCCAGTTAGATAGTTCCTACACTCTGGTTATTTACCAGACTAGAATCCCTCTGGGAAGTGTTTAATCCTGCATCAAATACAGAAAGGAAAGCATTGCAAGAGAATCAGAGTTCATGGTAAAGGCAAGCAGGTGTTCCAAAGGGACCGTTAGTTTAGAAGGACCCAAAACTCTGGAAAGGAGAAGTCGTGATCACTGCTGTTTCAGGAACAGCCTTGGCAACTTGCCAGTTTATTCTGCTGGTGGAGAGACTGGAACAGCTGGAAGGGAGCCTTCTTAGCGCACTCGGCGCAGGCGCAGATTTCACTGCTTCACAGGACACGCAGTGGAGACGAGAGTCCCAAGCTTCCCAGCTGCACCAGGTCCATACGGCACTTGAAACAGGCTGCTTGGGAGGCTACAAAGCCCAAGCACGCTCCTTGCTCAGAGACCCAGGACCCCAGCTGGGTGGCTGTGGACTCAGGGCCACCCTTCCCCGTCTTCCAGTGAGATGCCCAGCACAGACTTGTGGGGGATCCTGCACTCTTGCAGAGATTTGGTGAGGTCAGAAAAACGTCTCCTGGGCACCTCCATTGTTTCAATGCTGCAGCATTGGTAGGAGGTTTTGTTCTTCTGTTCGGCCACAGCAACAATGGTTTGCAAATCATCAGTTGGCCGGAAATGGCGTACAAACCTTTGGCCTGTTGGTGATCTGACAGCAAGCAGCAACCTTGGTTCTTGGTCCGATGGTTCCTCCAGGTTTCCAGCCCTGCAAGAGCCCTGTCTCTTGAATTTCCTCTCTACGGCACAAGCTTGAGCTCTGGAATCTTCTTCACTTGTCTTCATGGTGCAGGTCTCCTCTTGGTAGAGAGCCCGGATGCTGCTCAGTTGCAGTGAGCTGGCCTTTTCAGCGACTGTTTCCACAGCCTCCTCCTCCAGGTTCTTTCTGTTGATGGAAGGAAGGACTGGATACTTATTGAGAGAAGAGGAAGCCCCAATGGGCACTTGCTGCAGCAGCTCAGGGATCTCATCAGAGACTCCCTGGCTTGGAGATTTGGGTGCACAGGCTCCTGGTTTCTGGCTGCTTGGAGACTCATAGGGAATGGCTGGAGGCGGAGAAGATAGTACGCGACGAGAACACACCTCCGTGCCCTGGGGTTTTTGCAGACTCGGTCTTGTCCGTCCCTTGGCAGACTTGGGTCTTATCATGTGCCTCTTTAGTGAGTTTGGCTGCCAAATGAGGTCGTCAGCTGCTGTGCTGACAACAGTGCTACATTCCGGTGGCGCTATATTCACAGGGGCTTCTGTGGCCATTGCTTCTCACGACCCCTAAAGGCGCAGGAGAAAAACAGGAGGACGTGGGTTAAACTTCCTGGGCCTCCTAGATCCAAGCCATTCCCTCCCTGAGTGCCCAGAATAAGCACAAATTTCTGGCATCTAGAAAGGGGCGCCAGCTGCAATGTATTCATTCCGGCATGCATTCATTTATTTTAGGCACTTGGGAGAGATCAGCGAACCCAAGTCCTTGCAATGTAAATTATTATAGTGAGGAGAGACAGGGGTTAAAACCCACAAGTAAACAGATAGTTTCAAAGAGTAACAACTGCTATGAAGAAAATAAAATGTATTGTACCAGAGAGTGACGAAGTGGGGGACTAATGCTTATTCTTTCCGGAGGGAGGGAGTTTCTGGTAAAAACCAGAAAACCTGCTGTGTTTCAATAAAACTTCATTTTTGGACTCTGAAATTTGAATTTCAGATAATTTTCATGTGTCACAACATATTCTCTTTCGATTCTTTTTCAATGATTTAAAAATGTGAAAGCTATTGTTAGTTCGTGAGCCACACAAAATAGGTGACAAGGCTGGATTTGGCCTGTGGGCCGCCATTTGTTGACCCATCTTATAGCGACTCTGGGCACATGCTAATTCTACAGACGTATGAGCCAGAAAGATAGAGTGATTTCCTGATGGTCACACAGCCAGCTGGTGGCAGAGCTGGAGACAGGACCCAGGTCTTGTGACATGCGGTCTTGTGTCCTCTGTACCCATACAAGCTGCTTCCTGCAGAGCAGCCTTGGTGCCCTCCCAGCACATTGCATTCTGTATGTCTGCTAGCTCTTCACTTTTTTTTTTCTTTTTTCTCCTTTTTTTTATTTTTATTTTTGAGACAGAGTCTCACTCCATCACTCGGGCTGCAATGCGGTGGCACAGTCTCAGTTCATTGCAGTCTCCACCTTCTGGGTTCAAGCTATTCTTGTGCCTCAGCCTCCCGAGCTGTTCACATTTCTGTCTTCCAGGCTGCCTTATAGGCACCCTGGGGCCTCTGTATTTGGATCTCCCACCAAAAGTCTATGTGAGTGCTGGTTAAATCCGCCAGAAGCAATGAAATGAAACATGGTGGGAGGCGTGAACATCTCTCTGTGCGGACCCGGAATTGCTATACCATGACACCTCCTCTTTCATTGCCATCTTGGTGGCCACTTCACTAACACTATTACCACCACCTCCTCCTCCCAATCTCCAGTTCTGTCTTTCCCTAAACATTGCAAACATCTTGTTGGACCCCCTGCCTCCCTCTTAATCCTGACCACCACTGTGACTCCTGCCTTCTCCACTCACAAGCTGACCTGGCCTCTCCTAGTCTTCTAAAGACCTTCTGACGACTTCCCAGTGATACATGGTCCCAAAAAACAGCATATTTGGGTGCAAAGGACAGAGAACTGGGTGTCACATGACCTGAATTCAATTTCAGCTTCTCTGCCACTGGCTAGCTACGTGACCAAGGGGCACTCACTCTATCTTTCCGGCACAGAACTTTCCTCGTCTATCAAATTAGCTAAATGATCTTCGAGATATTACTTAAATACCTTGAAACATCAGTCTTTTTGTCTGTAGGACGAGGATAATAACATGAAATAATGTAGGTAAGGCAGGAAGCACCAGGCTTAGAGCATGGTAGAGACTTCATTAAATGTTAAGGGTTTTGTTTGTTTGTTTTTGTTTTTGCTTTGGGTTGTCTGTTCAGTGCTCTCTGTTAGGCTAAGTTCAAAAGCCTTACTTGTTTTGCTTTAGAACTTTCCCCCTGTGTCCTCAGTGATTCTACTCCTACGGAACCAGCTGGGTGAGTCCTGAAACTCACGCCCGCCCTGTCCACTGTGCAGAAATGCAGGGAGGTGGACTGCTATGAGCTACCACCTATGCAGTTGCCTCAAAAATATGTGAAAAAAAAAATCCTGAGTTGCTCATTTCTCTTCTAATTCTACACTTTGACTTGCCTCAAATTCACTTCCTGCAGAACGATTTGCACTTCCTGCAGAATGATTTGCACTTCCTGCAGAATGATTTGCACTTCCTGCAGAATGATTTGCATTTCCTGCACATGCGCTCCTTTCATCACAAAATCTTGAACAACGTAACCTGAGCCTCTTGGGCTTTGTATTCTAACCTTACCATTCTGTGCATACAACCACTGCTGCCTAATTTTAGGGAGTATCTGTTTCATCCCCACTCAGGACCAAACAAAACACAAGATCCCTGTATATTCCGGATGCCCTTCTCAATTCCAAATCTTGGACAATGCTACCTTTTAAAAAAAATTTTAAAGCCCTCTATGTCTGCTGCATTCTACTCACAGCCTGAGTCTCTCTCCACTCCCATTTTCCATGTCTCCCTCGTCTTTCACACCCAGTCTGGCTGCTAGTAGCTCAGGAGGCTTCTCCTTAGCAAAGTTTTGGCATCAAAAAAGACTGCCCATCTCCTTGTTAATTTCATCTATTTTCTGATCAACTGTGAAGAATGTGTTTTGCCCCCTTTAGTCTCATTCTCAAGTCTTTCTCTGGCAATTAGCAGTTCTGCACTTTCACTCAGGATGGCAAGAGAAGGTCATAGCTGTCCAACTGTTCTGCCAAAGATAAGCCCCACAGGCAAACCCACGCCCCTCTCGGCCCACCCTCCTCACTTGTGGAATGGCTATTAATTTGCCACAGCTTCTACAGAATTATCACAGGCTTGGCTTCCAACACCCACACATGCCTCAGGAAGGTTTAACTGTCAGTGAGTTTGGTAACTTAGAAACCTCTTCCTTAACAACTTTGATGAGGAGAGTCATGTGTTCTCACAGGCTCTCTGCAGGGATTATTTTTAACAGTAAAACTTGAGTATGTGCATGCACTTTCTATACCTTTTGGTACTATATAATTATCCATGTTCAGGGGGTGTCATATTCAAGACACCCTGGTCATAAGATAACATGACTGTGAGCTATCTCAGAGAAAAACCTCAATTATGACTAATTCCTAGGAACCCACTCATGGTTATTTAGAGACTAACACCTCCTTCAGGTAAAACCATTATATCCAACCTGCTTTCATAACCCACTGCCTCCTCCCGAGCGCAGGGACCATCTGTTACACGGAGGGAACACCAGCTCTCCCTAGCATCCATCACGTAAGGATGGGGTGGTGGGGGAAACAGGTGTTTGGGGATATGGCCCAACTGTGCCTTGATATTCACACCTCGGGTCCGAACTCTGCCCGCCACCCTCAGTCCAGGAAGGCTCCAGCAGCAGCCGTCATTATCCCTGCTCAGTTCATTTCACCACCTCTAGGCCTGGCAGCCGCTCAACCACAAAGTGATTTGACAAGATCTAGGCGTAGGCATCTACCAAGCTGCCAAGCTGAATAGGCAAGTGGCCTGTTTACTTAAACACAATAGCTGCACCCCAGAGGCCTGCTAGGAGTCAGGAAGCAAACACTGCTAACTGTTTCCAGGAAGTTGTCAGAAGGGCAGGTGCCCATTCCTTCAGATTCATCACCATATCAACTAGAAAGAAGTAAATGTGGATGGGAGAAGCTAAAGCAGGGCTCCTGCTTTCTAAGGGTACCCACCAGCCACCACAGGGTCAGACCACCCCATTTCACTCCCAACCCAAATCTAAGCCTACAGTATATGCAGTAAAATATAACCACCTACATGCCATCTGCTGGTATATACCAAGATGCATACATTTGAATTGGTCTTTTAAAACTGTATCAGTTAATCCTATCCGTTGCCATTCCCCCCCCAACCCACCCCCACCAGGCTTTCAGGATAAAAATGCTCTGAAGAACCAACAGGAGATGGTAGTTGGCTTGAGAATGAAAAAACTCTGGTACCATGGCCAGTTCTGCCCCAAACTAATGATTAGAATACACTGTCCTATACAGAGTGCCACATTGAACCACAAGCCACCAAGTGATCAAATGTTTGGAAAGAGAACTGGGGATGATTCCAGCAACAGAAAGGCAGGGAGGTGGTGGGGGTAACTCATTTATGTCCAAGTGCCAGCACCCTAGAAGGCAACAGGCTTAAGGGGCAGGGGAGGGATCTGGGGGAGGGTCGAGAAAGAGCGTTTAGAAAGTGAGAATTGACTTAAGTGAAAGAGCACAGGTCTGGGGGAGGGTCTATCTGGTTCGGGTCTCTGCCCTGCCCGAGACTGGGACATCCTTTTCTCTCCCAGGGTCTGTGTCCCCAGCCTGGAGGGCATGCCCAGCGGTTGCATAGGCTACTCAGCTTCTGCAGAGCCCGGGTGTCATCCTGTTTTGGTGAAGGTCAGCTCTGGACAGGCTTCCTTTGCCTCGGGGAGCAGGCTTTTATCCAGGCCCCTCGCTTATCTCCAGGGGTTCTCGTCCCTGGGGGCGCGTTTGGGGTGGCCTGCCCCAGTGACCTGCAGGGGGTGACCTGCTGGGAGCTCGGGGGACTGGCCTGCTCCGTCCCTTCCAGGCCTGCCAGGGGCCGAGAGGGGTCGGGCAGCCGCTCTCACCTCGCCGTTCCGCTCCATCCGCCGCCTGTGCCCGGCTCTGTCCCTCTGGTAAACAGCCCTGGTCTCCCGGGCAACGCCGCGGGGTGGGGGGCCACGTGCTTCCGGCGTGACCGACCGACCGGAAGTGGCCTGGGTCGGGGTGGGGTCAGGTGGGGCCGCTAGGCCGGGAGGGCGGAGGCCCTGAGCCCCAGGTCAGTGGACAGCGAGCTGCCATGCCCCGCCGGGAGGCGACAGGGACCCGCGGCCTCCTTCTCTCCTGCTCTTCCTAGCGTCGCCTGCCTCTGCTTCTCGCTGGGGGAGAGTGTCCGGGGAAAGGAGAGCCCCGGCCCGGGCATGGTGGAACGGGGAGCAGCCCCATTAGTCTCAAACCCCGTTCGTCACCTTGGGTCAGGCCCGGACCCTTTCAGTGTCCCTGGTTTTAAAATGAGGCTGTGGGACTGATGCATTCCCGGAGCTCTGGACTCTGAGTGGATGCTTCTAGGGCATCTGTGTGAGTTGCGGGGAGCAGGGCCCCCTCCTCAGTACAGCGCTTTCAGCACCAGTTCCTTGCCCTCCTCGTGTTCACATCAGCCTCCCGCCTCGGGGCCACATCGGGAACCTTATCAACAGCATCGGCAGCTCCTCTGATGGCCCCAGCCACAATCTCTTCCACTTCCAGCTGCTTGAGTCACTTCTGGTAAGTTTTCCACCATCTTTGGGCTTCCTGCCCGTTGCTGTCTCTGCTTTCCACCTCGCCATCAACCTGCTTCTTCCCCATCCTGGCCCATTACCTCCACATTCTCAAAGCCTCCTTCCGTCCGATGAAACCCCAAGTCAAATCAGTCCACCTACACACGGGCACTGAAGAAATCTTGGCCAGCCACAAACCTTGGTGTAACAGAAACACGGAGTCTCCAACCTCAATTAGACCCTCAGTCCTGCACTTCCATCCCCACCCCTGGGTTCTCTTTTCTTCTTTTTTTGTTTTTGGAAGGTGAGACAGGGTCTCGCCCCTTCACCCAGGCTGGAGTGCAGTGGTGCAATCACAGGCTCCCGAGTAGCTGAGACTACAAGCATGCACTGCCATGTCTGGCTAATTTTTATTATTTTTGGCAGAATGGGGTTCTGTCATGTTGCTGAGGCTGGTCTTGAAGTCTTGGGTTCAAGTGATCCTCCAGCCTCAGCCTCCCAAAGTGCTGGGATTATAGACATGAGCCACCTCACCTGGCCTCTCCTTTCTTCTCAATGGCTATTTCAAAACTTTTGTTTTGCTCCCCAAACCTCTCATCTTTCCCCCTCCCACCTCCCTCCCTCCTCCTTAGAAGATACCTTTACCGCCATCTTCAAAGAGAAAATGGAAGCCATCATATGGAAACATCCTCAGCCTTCTGCCATCAGACCTGCAAACCTGCCTGCCAACGCTTCCTTGCTTTCCTCACTCCCTCCAGTTCTAATGTCTTCTGATTCTCTCCAAGGTTAATTGCTCCTCCATGGGTGCTCGGACCATTGCTGGCCACACAGTCACACATATACACACCCTCACACCCCCTCTGACCCCTGATGATTCCTCCCGACCCTCCCTCATCTGCCTAATTCCCATTCACCCTTGAGGTCCCAACCTCCTGGATGAAGCCTTTCTTCCAAGGTGGAATTAAGATTTCTTCAAAAGAAGTCTTAACTGGACTACCGTCTTCCAAGCTCTAGACTCATGAGATACACAGATGAATAGTTTACTGACAGTGTCATTAGAAGATAATGTTAGTAGATATACAAGAACCATAGATTCAGACCAAATGAGGTGACTCACGCCTGGAATCCCAGCACTTTGACATACCAAGGTGGGAGGATCACTTGAAGCCAGGAGTTTGAGACCAGCCACGGGCAACATGGCGAGACCCCATCTCTCCAAAAACAAACAAAAAAACCATAGATTCATTCCCTAGCATGTGGCAAAATATTTGTGATCTGGTCTGTCCCAGACATGTGGACACAGGATTGTGACGGGAGCACAGTTCTGTCTTACAAGAGGTTCACAGTCCGGTTGGGAGGATGCATTGCGCACTGGTCGAGAGTTACAAATCAGTTTATTTTCAATACAATTTGAGCCCAGGGTGGAATAGCAGGCACAGGCTGGACACGATTAAGTGCCAAGTGACTGGCACAGACAGGGCAGTTCTTTGGGGCCATGAAAGATCATTTCAGTGGTGGTGGTTCTGCTCCTCTCAGAGGGGAAGACTGTGAGCCGTGGGAGTTGGTGGGGAGGGCCTGGGCTGGGTAGGCCGCTCGTTTGGCTTGCCCCCGCACTCACTCTGATCATCCAGGAGGCTTCTGTGGCCCTCGGAATGTGTAAAACATGGTGGTTTCAGGAGCTGCTGGTTTTGCAACTAAGTGCTGGCAGCTTATTTCTTGTTAATGATTCTGTCAAAAGTTATCTTAGCAATGCTCTTCAGCCCTGCAGCGCCCACCCCAAAAAAGATTAAAGTGGATTCTTCATCAGCTATTTTAGAATCACCTAAGAATTATGCAATCCTTTGGAGAATCAAATTGGCTTCTCACCCCGCGCGTGTGTGTCTGTGTGTGTGTGAGTGTGTGCGCGTGCATGCGCACGCCTTTGCCAGTGCACAGTGAAGTGGCGGTCTGTTTAATGTCAGCAGTACATGCAGTTAATGTCAGCAGTACAGGCCTTTTGCGCTCCAGTGTTGCGTAATGCACAACCCCGGGGGAGGCAGGAGAGGAGGAAAGGAAGCTGCCAGTCCATTGCTGTGACTCTGCTGCCTTTGTCCCCAATCTTCTATATAGAGGATGTCTTCAAAGGATGGTCCCGATAATGGCTGGTGTCAGGCACATAGGCAGAGTGGATCTCAGTAAACATGGGCAGAGGTCATTGCCCTGCCAGCTGAAATGTGGACTCACCTTCCTTTGCAGCCATGTCTCGCTCTGCTCTCCAGCTCTCTCCCTGGGCCGCAGCCAGCCTGCTCCCCACATGGGCCCCAGCTTTTTCATCTCCAGTGTCTTTGCTCATGCCTGCCCCACCTTGCTCCCTTCCTTGAAGGTAAGCCAAACCGACTGATCCTTCAAGGCCCATCTTAAAAGCCACCTCTTCTGTGAAGGCCTTTCCTGACCACAGCCTCCCCACAAAACCTTCTGTGCTGTCTCAGGTCCCCTTTGGTCCAGGGGAACATGCCCAAGATGGCACTGTGCACCCTCCCTAGGTCGGCTCCTTTCGTCTGCACGACGCTTCTCCATGGAGGCATCATAGCTGTCCTTTGCTTCAGAAAACCGTGGAGCCTCAGGGTTCCCCTCAGTGAATGAGCAGCAGAGCAACTTTACAACCCACATCCAGCTGTTTCCAAAGCCCACCCTGGACTCAAGTCCCACCCCCGAGTCCCACCCCCAAGTTCCTCACCTGCATGTTCCCCCATGGCACTTATCTGCATTGTCCATTGCTCTGGTCGTAGTGACAGCAGGCATGGCCTCTAAAGCCAAAGCTTGAGTTTGAATCCTGGCTCCGCCACTTGCCAGCTGCGGATCTTGGGTAAATGATTTACCTTGGCTAGATGTCAGTTTCCACACCTCTAGAAGGGAGGTGATAAGCACAGGATTGTTGTGAGGCTGGGTGTATACCTCCTCCAGTAGGTTGTGAGCTCCTTGAAGGCAGGAACTTGCCTGTCTCAGAACCCCCTGCTTTGCCCACACAACGCTTGCTTTGTGATAGGTGCTCAGCAAGTGAGAATAAGTTAATGATGTGCTGATTCCAAGGCTAGCCTTTCCACTGAGCGATCCAGCAAGCTGCTAATTGGTATCCTTCCCAACCATATTTGGCTTGGAGTCCAAATGACCTCCCCAGGGGCTGGCTGAAGGCAGGAGCCCCAGTTTCTTAGCAGCTTGTCGCCACAGAGCGTTTGGCCCATTTTGAATGAGTGACTTGTAGATTTCACAGTCTATACCCAGTGTCCTGCTCTGCCTGTCCTTGATCTCATTAGACATATGGATTGAGATCATGGGTAACCTTTAAGTAGAAGGTGAACTAGGTGGATATTCTAGTAACAAGTCCAAGAGGCTGACAGTTAGTCGTGGCTCCTGTGACCAGCTACCTGAGGGGACCTGCAAGAGGGAACTTTCTGGATGATGAAACTTAACAATAGGGATACATGCTGGGAACTTCATTGCTAGGTGATTCCGTCATTGTACAAACATCGTGGAGTGTGCTTACCCAAACCTAGATGGGTCTAGCCTACTACACACCTAGATTATATGGTGTCGCCTATGGCTCCTAGGCCACAAACCTGTACAGCATGTTATTACTGTTCTGAATACTGTAACACAATGGCAATTGTAACACAATAGTATTTGTGTATCCAAACAGATCTAAACACGGAAAAGATACAATTTAAAATATGGTATAAAAGATAAAAAATGGCATGCCTATATAGGGCAGTTACAATATAATCTTATGGGACCACCATCATTTGTGTGGACGAAAATCTCATTATATGGTGCATGACTGTGCCACAGCTTTTTATTACTTTCCCTGTATTGCTGGAAAATATCCAAAAAATGTATAGCCTCCTTTCCGGTCTTGTTAAGCAGAACACATCAAACACGGAACTCACCTTGGCTACTGTTGACCAAGTGTTTTCACCTTCAAGAGCTTGTTGAATCTTGCCGGCATTCTGTGGGGGGCCAGAATCACTGTCTCCACCTCTCTAGTGGAAGAAGCTGAGGCTCAGATGGTTTAAATCTGTCAGGAAGGGGCAGAACAGCTCCAGCCCTCTTCTTTGACGTAGACTCCTGAGTTAATTGCCCTCCACCCTTGCAGTTTCTTGCACAATGCTACCTTTCCTTGGCAACTCATGGTCAGTAATTGTGCTCCAGGTGCACTATTTTGATGCGGATGGACGCAGCTGCCCCAACACACAGTGGCCCAGGCTCCTAGGCTTCGTTGTTTATCGCTTTAATCACCCCTCTCTTACCTTCCTATTAAGAGAAGCCGCTCTCACACCATTCCTCTGCAGCTGCTGGACCTGAGAAATGAAGCTGAGCAGCTTGTTAGAATTGTATCTAAAATAAGAGTCTAAGAGTGTGGTGATACCTGCTTTGCTGCTTGGGTTGTTTTGGGTTTTGTCTTCTTGGTGTTTTGGATAGGCACAGAAGCAAGAGAGCTTTCAAGGGTTAGGAGGGTCAGCTTTGGAGTCAGACACACCTGGGGTTAAGTCCGAGACCTGTCAGTTTGCAGGGTAAATGACCTGACCTCTGCCAGCTTCAATTACCCTTATTGGTAAACTGGAATTAATTGTCTATGCCTCATCGGGAGGATTCAAAAAGATTCAAAGAGAATCCTAATTCACTTCCTGTGCTTAGCCTCCTGTTGGTACTCCAGGGGCTGCGGGGATTCTTTTTATTTCTGTAACTTGAAGTATGATAAGACTCTTTATTTATTCATTCATTCATGCCTCAAATATTTATTTACTGCCCATCTTTCCATGCATAGTTCCCTTATTTGCCAAATGAGGGTAATAATGGCATTTATCCAGCTGGGGGATATAAGATTTAGTGAGTAAATATATGCAAAGTGCTCAGAACCCCTGCAAGGCATAAATGACATAAATGTGATATATACATTAGCCATCATCATCCTTAGTGCCAGTTTGCATCAGACACTGTGCTAGGAAGGCACTAGGGTTAAAGAGGTGAACAAAACAGACATGACCTCTGTCCTTAATGAGCTTGCAGGCTCCATCCATCTTTTCTCTATGGGAAGAAAAGCCAACCAGTGTTTCATCACTGTTGATGAAAGCTGAATTGATGGGTCCAGCAAATGACCCAGACACACCTGGGGACCGCACAACTTGCTGGCTGCTGCCCTAGGGGCTGGCACGGGAGGTAATGCCACACTTTCTACATTCTTGCCCCTCCTCCAGCCTCTGTCCCTCTGGTCCTGTGCTCCTGGTTTAGCTTCAGCACAGTCCTAAGCAGCCCCCGATGACTTGTCAAATGAAGAGAACCATGCCTGAGTCATAGCTGTGAAGGTCAGTGCATGAAAATGCCCTCAGACCTTCAAAATGCCACATCAACAAGAAGTCTAGGCAGGGAGACTGGCAAGGGGGAAGAGCACTGGATTTGGAGCGAGGAACCAGAGTTTAAGTCCTGGCCCACTTCGTAGCTGTGTAGATTTTTTCAGGTTACTTCCCTCTCTCTGAGACTTGGTCTCCTCTGTCAAATGTGAATGTGATAGAACCTGCCTGGTAGGGTTGCAGTGAGGGGTAAACAGGAGCAGAGCATAAACTTAAGGGAATTCAAGGCCTTCAAATACCACCTCCTCTGGGAAGCTTTCTGTGACCTTCCCAAGAGAGTTCACTGCTCCTTCCTCTGAGCTCAGAGACATTTATTTATACAACTGGAGCAGTGCTCATTACTCCACATGCATGCAGACTGAGCTCCCCAGAAACAGACTCTGACACAAAGAAGTATGTTGCTGGGAGACTCCAGGAGACACAGCTGTTGGGAAGTGAGCAAGGGAAGACTGGGGAGAGGGAGAAGCTGACATGGAAGGGAGAAGTTGACAGAGGGAGAAGCTGACACAACGAAGAAACTGGTATAGAGGGAGAAGCTGACATAGAAGGAGAAGTCACACAATGGAGAAGCTGGCACAGAAGGAGAAGCTGACATGCAATGGAGAAGTTGACACAGAGGGATAAACTGACACACAAGGGAGAAGCTGACACAGAGGGAGAAGCTGACACACAAGGGAAGCTGACACACACAGAGAGAAGATGACCTGGGGAGAAGCTGACACAGAGGGGGAAGCTAACACACACAGAAACTGACATAGAGGGAGAAGCTGACAGAGGGAGAAGCTAACACACACAGAAACTGGCATGGAGGGAGAAGCTGACACACAGAGGCAGTTGCTGAGGCCACAGGGAGCTCTGGGGCTGGGACCATCTTTCAGAGCTATCCTGAAAGATGCAAGGGATGGCCCTTTAAACTATCGCCCTAGCCAGGGATTGGCTAGAGACTCCTCTCCTGTCTTCTCTGGGAGGGTCCAAAACCTTGGGCCACACAGTACCTGCAGCAGAGGGTGGTTCCCAGTGAGGGAGGGCATCAGCAGCACCTGTATCCCAGTCCTGAAGCGGGCGCCTGCCAGAGACTGTGCGATGCATTTGGGAACCCATGGAGAACCAAACAGAATTGCACCCACATAGGGCTTTGGGGCTGTATTCTGTCTCTATTTACCTATTTGGTCTCTCTAGCCAGCTCGGCTGCCTTCCTTGGGTTAGAATGTTCTCATTAGAAGAGCTCATAGTTGGTGCTTAATAAGAGTCTACTGGATTTCATTACCAGTAATGCACCCAGGTCCCTTTCTTTGTCTCTCTAAAGTGTCATCACCTGCTCGTTCAAAAGATCTGAGCCCCTTTTTCATGAGCTAAACCTGCACATGATTTTTTTTTTTTAGACTCAAAAGAGGAAAAGGAAGCAAGCCCGTAGAGACAGAACCTAATTAAAAACATCCCTCGCAGCAGCTGAAGTGAAGGCTGGCTGGGGCCAGGCCTGGTCAGGGCCCAGCCTCACAGCATCTACCAGAATTTTGCCAAAGCTGGAAGACAGCAAAGACACCCTGATGAACTCTCCCAGGGATGCAGCGGGGTGGTCATTTTGAAATTTTCCTGGGACGCTTTACCACTAGGTGTAAATTTAGCCCAAGCTCTGCACCTGCCAAATTCTCTAGGTTCAACCAAGCAATTGTATCACACTCCAAGTCCTGACGTTACCAAATTTAGCCTGATTTATGATGGGACCTCTAAAGACCACTTGTATGTAAAGAAAGCCGTTGACTGATCCCTGGCAGCTCCATGGCAGGGCTGCAACCCGCATTCTCCTCTGCTGTTCTAAGGTGGGTATCATGACCAATACTAATTGGAATATGAATTCTGTGTGTATTTGTGACTGCATTTTATAGTACAAAACAGTTTTACTTTCATTATTCCAGCAGGTCCCACAATGGGTCTGCTACGTAGACAGCTATGTGATCGTGAAAATTTGTTCAGCCTCTCTGGGTCTCAGTTTACCCATCTTCAAAATGATAATAGAACCTCTGAAGGAGTTGTAAGGATGAAACCATGTAATACCTGTGAAGCCCTTAAAATTTCTTAATAAAGTCTTGAAATTATTGATAGGAATTTATAGTCTCACTCTACAGAAGAAACCAAGTTGTTGAATAAGAAGCCTGGATATCAAGGAAGAAAAGCACTGTGGGTCTAGATGCAAACCAAGCTAGGCATTCCTGTGCAGGAGTTCTATTACAAACCGCATCGATGCCTTTCCAGCTCGGGAGCAGAGGAATACGGACTCCTCAAAAGAAAGAAAAAAAGAAGAGATGATGGGATGGTGTTGCCAAAGAGATTTGAAAAAAAAAAAAAAAACCAATATTTACACTTTTAAAACCATGGAACCCTTCTTATTTTTATATGTTCAGGTCTAAATGCCAGAAAGGGTACCATATTCAAAGGAAATGAGATTTGAAAATGATCCCTTTGAGCTCTCTGCCGAGGGCTTTCCAAGGCACTGCAGTTAGGGTTTTGCACTCAAATACCCCTGCCTCATTTTGGTCATTTTGCCCCGGAACAGAGGCTCAACTGGGAGACCCCTCACACACAGGTGAAGGTGTGGCCGCGGCACCTCAGACCACCTGGTCTCCTCAGGAATGAAGGTCATTGCCGTCCTCCTCCTCCTCCTCTCGTGATGTAAGTAGAAAGCTTGTTGGGACAGCACCAAGCTGCTGTCTTCTTGTCTATGTCAGTTGCGGGGGAGGGGGCTCTCCAGGTGGCACCAGGAGAGGGAAGTCACAGGTCACTCAGAAAAGAATCAGAAATGGAACCGGCACCCACCAATGTCCTCTTGCTTCTGTTTCTGCTATTAAATGGGCTGATCCGAGTGTTGGGATTTTTTTTTTTTTTTTTTGAGACAAAATCTTGCTCTGCCACCCAAGCCAGAGTTCAGTGGTGATCTCGGCTCACTGTAACCTCTGCCTTCCGGGTTCAAA
>NW_022436983.1:13146328-13369960 GCF_009761245.1 Sapajus apella | reverse complement strand
AAAAAAAACAAAAAAACTTTCACATACATTATCTAAACCTTAAAGCTATCCTAATATTGGATTCATTTATCCTCAATTTTACAGATGAGAATACCAAAGCTCAAATAGGGACATTTCCTATGCACAGTCATACAACTAGAAATTGGCAGAGCTCAGATTTGAACACAGGTCCTTTCCTTTCAAATACTAAAGCCCTTTGTACTCTGAGGCATATTTATGGGCTGCATATGTAAGTTCCCAGATTATAGTGAAGCTGACCATATTTGCTTTTGATTTTGTTAAAAATTAGCATTTATTTTGAACTTGGGGGAAAACTTTTTTTTTTTGAGATGGGAGTCTCGTTCTGTCACCAAGCTGGAGTAAAGTGGTGTGATCTCGGCTCACTGTAACCTCTGCCTTCCGGGTTCAAACAATTCTCTGCCTCAGCCTCCCGAGTAGCTGGGATTGCAGGTGCTCAGGGATCTCATAAAGTGTCTAGGAAATCAGAGTTTGCTAACCATTTGCTAGAAAGGGAGTGTGACTACTATTGTATCCCTCTCACCCCCAGGAGTATGCGTTCCTTTGGTTGCTAGTAGCCTTTGTTTATATCTAGCTAATTCAAGAATGATTAATGCTTATCAGAAAGACATTTTTATGGCGACGTATGGGATAATTGGTAGTTATAAGTCATTGCTGCCAGGAGAGCCCATTGCTTACCTCTGCAAAGTGAAAAATGACCTACTAGGAAACAGTTTGGGGTCTGTTGGAAGACTCATGGACTCTTTTGCTGGATTCATTGAGTGGAGGTTTGTCCAGATCCACTTTCTTGTCTTCTGTTTCAGCTGAGTCACAATAGCTTTTTTTTTCTTTGAGATGGGGTCTTGCACTATTGCTTGGGCTGGAGTGCAGTGGCGCGATCTCAGCTCACTAAAACCTCTGCCTCCCAGGTTCAAGCGATTCTCCTGCCTCAGCCTCCCGAGTAGCTGGAATTACAGGTGCCTGCCACCATTCCCAGCTAATTTTTTATATTTTTACCAGAGACAGTGTTTCACCATATTGGCCAGGTTGGTCTTGGACTCCTGATCTCATGATTTGCCCACCGTGGCCTCCCAAAGTGCTGGGATTACAGGCGTGAGGCACCACACCCGGCCCACAATAACTTCTGAGTCCCTAAGTCAAAGAAGGCAAAAGCAGACTTCCTTTCCCCACAGTGAGTGGTGGAATTTATAATTTTCAAGGTGATAGTGCAGGAGGGCCCCCGTATGCAGGAATGACCTCCTCTGCAGCCGCTCAGTGTGTCCTGATGATCAGTCCCTGAGTATGCCTTCAGGGACTGCCTGGGCAGCAGTGACTACCCCTAGGCTTCTTCCCCTACACCCGTTTAGACTAAAAACAATAGTGAGATGGGAAGACACCTGAGGAAACTCCCCAACACTCTATCTCTGTTTCTCTTCTTCAAGATCGTGATTTTATTACATTTTTATTGCAAATTTAATACATGCTTATCATTAGCAAGTAAAATAAATGAGTACATAGCAACAAGGTTTACCTTACTTTAGCTCCTCCTCATCCTCCCCAGACCCCAGTTTTTTCCCTAAGGCTAGATGTGACCACTGTTAAGAGTTTGATATACATCTTCTATGCAGCCTTTACACACACGTTTAAAACACCGTAACAGAAAGGGAATACATGCTGGGCTGGGTGTGGTGCCTCACGCTTGTAATCCCAGCACTTTGGGAGGTCGAGGCGGGTGGATCACTTGAGGTCAGGAGTTCGAGACCAGCCTGGCCAGCTGGTCAAGATGGCGAAACTCCATCTCTACTAAAAATATAAAAAATTACCCAGTCGTGGTGGTGGGTGCCTGTAATCTCGGCTACTCAGGAGGCTGACGCAGGAGAATCACTTGAACCCAGGAATGGAGGTTGCAGTGATCCCAGATCACGTCACTGCCCTCCAGCCTGGGCAACAAGAGCGAAACTCCATCTCAAAAAAAAAAAAAAAAAAAAAAAAGAAAGAAAGAAAGAGAAAAGAAAAGAAAGGGAACACATGCTTATTGTGAAAAGACATCAGACAGCAGAGACATGTATAGAATGAATGTTGCTTGTTTCTCTCTCTTCCATCCCAATCGCCTAGAGATAGCGCTATTAAATATAGTTTATTTTTGAGACACATAATTTTGTTATTATCCCCCTGTTGGTGGACATGTAGGTGGTTTCCAATTTTTGGTATCACAGATGATGCTTCAGCAAACCACTTTGTGTATGCATTTGTGCCCACTCTCATAAGCCTCTTGGAGAAGCAAAAACAGCTGAGTTCATGTGTTCTTGCCATTTTTAAAAAAAGAATGGAGGATACCTTTCCTCCCTTTAAAGTATTGTGTTTCTCCTGTGAGACTGCAAAGGCCTGATGACATCTGGAGGGGCTGGCGTTTCTGGCTTTGAACTTTTCCCATTAATGTTGCATCAGACTCGAGGGTGTTTCTGCCTAGGATGGTGGTTTCCTGCTTGGAGGGGGAAGACTTTGGTTGACAGGAGAGCCTTGTCCTGAACCTCATGGAAACCGGGCATTCATCCGGGTTAGCAAAAAACTAGCTGTGTTACGGGAGCAGATCTGAGCCTATTTTCTTCCCCAGGAAAGGGGCTGTTGATTCCAGTCATGCCCCCTTGCACTTTGCTTTGGAGATCTGGTGATACTCCGAACACTAAGCATTCTAGTAAGGGGAGGGGACGTCAAGGCAGCGTCATGCACATTGCAACTGTCCTTCTTCCTTGTTTCCTCATTGGCGGTGGCAGTCCCCACCCACAGCAGCTTCTGGCAGTGTCAGAGGATGGTCAAACACATCACAGGATGAAGTGCCTTCTTCTCCTATTACAGATACGGCTGCTACTGTGGGCTTGGGGGCAGAGGGATCCCTGTGGATGACACTGACAGGTGGGTGCAGAGGCTCTGAGGCCACCTATCATTTCTTTTGCATTAAAGTTCATGCTCGAAGCCAGAGAGAGAGTATCAGGAACAGAAAACTCAGGCTAATAGAAGGAAGAACTGAAGGTGACTCTGAGGATGGGCCTTGAGAAACCCAGTGTCAGGGCCAGCTTCTTGAGTGTGTGTGTGACCTGTAAAGTTTTGCAGGGGCTGGCACTCCTAAGGGCCTAAATGTGGTTTACTGCTCCGCTGCTGCCATCTTGAAATTCTTAATAAAGGGCCCCGTGCTTTCATTTTGCTTTGGCCTCTGCAATTATGCCGTCGGTCCTGCCCAGAGCTCTGGAAGCTGTTTCATCCTCACAGTAAAAGTGCTCTGCCTTCAGCCCTCCAGCGCTTAGGACTATAGGCACAGCACAACTGACTCACGAGTCCTAGTTCCATTTTCTGGGAGACGGAATCCAAGTGCCCCACTTTGGAGAGGTTGTCCATCTGGGCGAGGTCGCATGGCACAAACCTGGCTTCCAGGCCTACTCCAAAGGATGGGGGTGGGGGAGTGTGAGTTCCTAGAAAAAGTGGAGGTGGGTGTCTCCTGGTGAGTATATGTGTGGGGAGGTAGGAAACAGGACAGTTTGCATGTCATTTCATTTGAAGAAATAAGAAAGCAAAATGTTCCTTGCCACATTTAACCTAGTGTGGAGAAATATGTCCCCACAGTGGGGCCTTAAATATCACTCCTGGAACTCAAGTCTCGTGGGTGGGCTCATGGAACCATGGAAGGACCTCAGAGCCCTGGAAGGGCAACTGACACTTATGAAATGCCCATTATGTGCCAAGCACTGGGACTGGTGATTGGCACATGAACCTAATTTTGTGTGTGCGTGTGTGTGTGTGTCTGTGTGTATGAGATGGAGTCTTGCTCTGTCACCCAGGCTGGAGTGCAGTGGTGTGATCTTGGCTCACTGCAACCTCTGCCTTCTGGTTCAAGCATCTCAAATAGTTGAGATTACAGGTGCCCGCCACCATGCCCAGCTAATTTTTGTATTTTTGGTAGAGACAGGGTTTTACCATGTTGGCCAGGCTGGTCTCGAACTCCTGACCTCATGATCTGCCCGCCTCAGTCTCCCAAAGTGCTGGGACTACAGGCATGAGCCACCGCACCGGGCCCCACATGAACCTAATTTAATTCTCACAGGGAATGCACAAGAAAGTGATACCAGCCCATTTGACAGGTGAGGACAGTGAGGACCCAAGACCCAGAGTTGCTAAACCACCTCCCAAAGGCAATGCAGCTTCTAAGGGGCAGAGTTAGGATTGAACAAGAATTTGCCTATTTCAAAGTTTGTCACCCCTCACTGATGCTCTGTGCCTCCCCTGTCAAAGTCCAAAGGCTGATTCAAAATTGAACATCACTGGCCAACGCTGATCAACAGCAGAACCTCACTTGCACATGGCAACGGTGAGAGAGGGAGACCGAAACATTTTTCTTGGCCTTTCAGGCCTTAGAATCCAAGCTTAAGTTTCCGCCTTCCTGTCCCTTGTGCAGTGGTTGAGGACATGGACAGAGCCAGATGTTATTTCTCCAGATGTTGTTTCTCCTCCAGTGCTCTCCCATCCTGTTCCCAGCCACCTCTGGGTGTCATGAAAGCAAGGACTACCTCTGCTTTTTCAGACAGTTGTCTCCTCCGACACCATCACAGTGCCCGGCTCATAGTAGGTGCTCAGTCAAAAGTGTGAAATGAATGAAGGGACCTAGATTTGTGTCCTGGGTCTATCATTTTCCAGCTGCCTAGTTTGGGAAATTGGCCTCTTGGAATCTCATTCCCTTCCCTACAAAAGGGCAACAATGAGTGTACTTCATAGGCTTCTGTGAGTAGCTAATGAGCTGTGGTTGTTTTTATTATTTTTTATTTTATTTTATTTTATTTATTTTTTAGAAGATGGGATCTCGCTTTGTTGTCCAGGCTGGGGTGCAGTGACTTCATCACAGCTCACTGCCACCCCCATCACCTGGGCTCAACCAATCCGCCCACCTCACCCTCCTGAGTAGCTGGGACCACAGGTGGATGCCACCATGCCCAGATTTTTTTTTTAATTAAAAAACATAGGAGGTTTCCCTATGTTGCCCAGGCTGGTCTCAAACTCCTGGACTGAAGCGATCCTCCTGCCGCATCCTCACAAAGTGTTGGGATTGCAGGCATGAGCCACCAGGACCAGTTTTAATATTATTGATACTTCGCCTCCCCGCCTTCAATGCCTTCCTGCCTAGAGGAGGAGGCAGGTGAATGCGTTCCAGTCCCTGGATAAGGTCCCCCAGCAACGTCCCAAGGGACCGACTCCCAGGCACATCCCTGTCTCCCACTTGTCTCACCCCAGATGCTGCCGGGCACGTGACTGTTGCTATGAGAAACTGAAGGAGTCCGGCCGCCAGCCTGTGCTGACTGGCTGCAGCCCCACACCGTCAATGGCACCGTGGTTTGTGAGTAGCTTCTTCTGTAGGGAAAGGTCTTTGAACCTGGGCCTTTCCTTAACATTCACCTCCTCTTTGACCCGGTGATCTTTTAGAAAATGAAATGCTTCCAAGTGCCTGGAAGGAGGCAATCCTGAGCTGCTTCCTGATGCTCCAGAGCTTCTCCGAACGTCCATGCTCATCCTGCCCCGGCCTCTCCCGCCCGTGAGTGTATCTCCCACACTCTCTGGGGACCCAGAGCCTGGTAGATAGTACATGCTCAATAAATACTTGTTCGCTTCAGCTTACACTGAATGTTGAAGCTTCCCTTGACAACTGTTACTGTTGAGAACGTGTTTCCCTGGTTCTGTCATGTGTTAACAAAACGGCTCAGCTGCCCTCCAGTTGGACAAATATTTATCAAGGGCGACTGCATCTCAAGCACTAGGATAGGGACTGCCAGGGCCACCAAAGCAAATAGGTAAGAAGATCAGGGGGACTCACATGTTACTGAGACCATTCAAGGACAAGGGAAAGTGGGCAGAGTGCCCTGCAAGTGTGGGGGGGCTTTGGCATCCAGATTGTGTTCTGGGGCTGGTAGGGTATGGGTATGTGCAGGGCAATCCTGGTCTAAACAGCAGGCACATTCAGAGGCACCCAGCGGTGGCCTTTGGTGAGCACCATCCTTTCCAGCATAGCAGGGAGGGTCCTGGGGTCCCAGGCTGGGAGGGTGAAGAGCACTGAATCAACATGTGGCCCATTACAGCGTGTGGCTCACTTCCTGCCTGGCCTCTTCGGGTTGTATGAATCGCTTTCCTTCCCAGGTGTATTTATTCACAGCTGTGAGTGCATCTTGGAGTTCTTCTGTTTTCTCCCGAGGTTGGGAAACTACTATGTCTCTGCCACTCATCCCCTAGGGTAGGGGATACATCCTCCATCCCATGGTGGGTGCCAGAGCTCAGACCCCTGGTCTCCCGAGCTCCCTCCACCCACCACTCCAGCTCAGCACACATCAAGACTCAGAGTTAGGACTGTGAGGCTCCTGGCACCAGCCGTGTGGGTTGGGGGCTTGGCCTCCTGCACCGGGAGGAACTGCCTCAGCTCACTGCCACCAGCACGTGGCTGACAGGGAAAGAACCCTATTGTGTTCCCTGTATGAGCTCAGGGAGACTTCCTGAGTTGGAGCTCTCTGGTGTGGTCCTTCTGAGACCTAAAGCAAAGTGTCTCTTCTATGACACTTCCAAGACCACATTCAGGAGAGGGGAAGGGATCAGGACCTGGTAAGAGGGATGGGGAGACGGGACTGGAGAAGGAGGCCTCCAGGGACTGAGTTTCCCATGCCTCTTCCCACCTGTCTGCGCCACAGGGGTGGGGACGCCCCGCTGGCCCAGCCCAAGCCTCCACCCTGCGCTCCCGTGGGCTGGCTGCACTCCGCAGGGAAGCTTCTCTATTCAATGCTGTTCACTCTCCCAGCCCAGGACCCCTGGAGATGAGAAAGAGTGGAGCAAAGGTTGAGGGGCAGAGGTTGGAGCCCCAGGCGGTGGCACTGCTGGGCCGTGGCAGGAGGTGCCAGAGGGGCTGGGAGTTGGACCAGAAAGTACCTGACCTGAGCTGTGCTTTCTTCTCATGATGCCCCTGCAAAGCAGAAGCAGCCAGTTGCTCCTGAAGCCTTGACCAGGGCTCCTGAGTCCAGAGCCCTGCTCAGGGCACTAGCGTGGAGGAGGCTTCTGCGTCAGTACCAGGCATCAGCACCCCTGTCCTCAGCTGACCCAGCCGGTGAAGACCAGGCCAGCCTCTGTCATCCCTGCCCCCACCCTGCCAAGCCCCTACTTCCGGGAGCAGGGCTGAGAGCCAGGTGACCTGGGTTGTAATCAGGAGTCTGCTGCTGACATACGCTGAGCCCCAGGCCCATTGGTTTACTTGTCCAGTACTGAGTGAGCATCCACTGGGTACCCACCCAGTGCCAATGCTGTGCCAGGGACCAGGGGCACAGAATAAGACAGACCCAGTCCCTGCTCTTCTGGCATTCATGGTCTTGTGGAAACTCCAGAGCTAAAGTGCCCTTGAAAACCACCTAGATCAGCCCCCCATTGTAGCCATGAAGAGACTGAGACCCACAGAGGGGATGAGTTTGATCCATGAAACAGACAAAATTAAGACGCATGTGTCTTGAACCTTTTCAGTGCTCTGGAACATACCATCTGGCCTGAGTCATCTGGGCTTCGTTTTTCTCATCCATGAAATGGGTCCAATAACAGCAGCTTCAGTGTACGAGCCTCTGTGATAGCTGCTGTACACACAGCACCTGAACTCACATGATAAACCTCTGAGGTGAGCACTATCTCCCATTGTCAAGGAGGACTCTGAGGCTCAGAGAGGGTAAGCACGATGGCCAAGGCCACACAGCCAGGGAAAGAGGAGTTGGGATTCAAACCCCAGGCGTTCTGTCTCGCACCAGCCTGCCCTATGGAGGGTGCTGGGTGTGTGCGTGATTGGAGGCCCTCACACAGTGTTAAGTCTCAGGATCTGCAGCAAACTGCTCAGAATGGTCTGCCCTGGCCCAGGGCAGGAACGAGGGGCAGATGGAGTTTGCTTCTCTGTAAGGCCGTGGAACTTCGTGCTCCTGCTAAGGGGCCTTGCAGTCAGGCAGCGCTGGGTCTGATTCCAGCTCCACCCCTTGTATTCATGGTTGAGCCTTAATCTCTTCCTCTGTGAAATGGAGCTGATCACCGGTACTTAGAAGGCTGCTGGAAGGACTGGCCAAAGCAGCCCACCTACGGGGGCGGCCTACCTAGGTGCTCCATTCCTGCCCTTCCTTTTAGATGTGGAAATTCCTCTTTCTGTCCAAGTTTTCTTTTCCTCTTTGCTGACAGCACTGGGATTTTCTCTATTACTGTTTCTTTGAAGAGTCCGCTCTGTGCTTGTACCTATCGGGCTAAGGTCACTAACCCCTTATGGAATAAAACCCCTTTCCTGGCTGGCCGCGGTGGCTCATACCTGTAATCCCAGCACTTTGGGAGGCTGAGATGGGAGGATCACCTGAGCCCAGGAGTTCAAGACGGGCCTGGGCAACACACTGAGATCCCTGTCTCTACTAAACATACAAACAATTAGCAGGTCTGGTGGTGCATACCTGTAGTCCCAGCTACTCGGAAGCCTGAGAGAGGAGGATCACCCGAGCCCAGGAGATGAGGCCACAGTGAGCTGTGATTGCGCCACTGCACTCCAGCCCGGGCAACAGAGTGAGACCCTATCTCAAAAAACAACAACAAAAACAACTGTTTCCCTAGCCTAATTGCACCTCAGTTCAAAGAGCTGCCCTGCAAGAGTTAACCAACTCCCTAGCCTCCCCTGAGTTCTAAAATCCTGCCCCAGGCCTGGTCCCAGGTTGCCTAGCAACCAGGGGCTGCTCTGGGATGCAGTAGGTAAGCAGGGAAGGGAAAGGAAGAAAACAACTCGGTCTGTCCACGACTCTAAATGTCACTGAGAGATCAGTGCAGAGAAAGACCTGTCACCAGAGCCCAGGGCCCAGTTTGCCTGGTGGTGGGGACAGCTGCCCTCAGGCCATCTGGTTATCCCTCCTTTGAGTGGGCTTACATAAGTACTTGGCATTTTTGCAAGGGACTTCAAGCTTACCCGGCAGTGACACCCCCTCCGCCCACACGCACACACATGTGTGGTACAGGGAGGACCCGGTGTGGGAGGCAGAGATGGGGTTCCAGCCAACTGAACATCCATCATCTCCATCTCCCGGCCTCTGACTGCCTCCCTCTGCCAAAGGGAAAAGATGAAAATGGTAACTGCTGGAATTCGTATTTTGCGAATTCCAAAGACCTCTCTCGTTTGCTCTGAATGCATTCCTCATCTCAGCCTCCACTCTCCGACACGCTACCCGCTGTCTCTCCAGCATTCATCTCTACCGGAAATGATCTTGTTTATTTCTCTGTGTCCATGTGCAACGACTCTCCCCACAACTAGAGAGTTCCGTGAGAGCAGGGCGCAAGACTGTCTTGTTTGAGGGCTCTTGTTCTCATAGAGCCCACAGAGAACCATACCCCTGGACTAAGCAGTGTGGGGTCTGCTGGCTTGCACCTGTACCCCCACCCCCTCGCTCCTAGCCAAAGGCCAGACACGTGTTGGGAGCTCAATACTTGTTTAATGAGTGAATGAACAAAAGCACTCATGAAATAGGCAGTGCACGTATCTTTATGCACATTTGAAAGCTGGGGAATCGGGCTTGGAGAGGGAAGCTACTTGCCTGAGGCCCCAGAGCACAGAAGCAGCATATTTGGCCCAAGAGCCTGGCTTCCTGTCTCCTAGGGGTCAGCTCTGGCACTGGCCCGTAGGCCATATGAGTGTGGCCAGTAAGGTGGTCGGCAAGGAGCCTTTACTGCATGTTAGGGGGCAGGAGATCTGAGGAGGACAAAATCCTTGCCCTGAAGGAGCTTGCCTTCCAAAAAGAGCAGGAGACCGCAGCATATTCATTAATAAAGACACAGTCAAACAGGGCCAAGTGCTCTGAAGCACCTCAGACAAAGCAACATGCTGTAGAATGACAGAGATCGGGGGTCGGGGACAGAAGAGTGCCTACTTCAGGTGGTCGAAGAAAGCCCCTCTGGGGAGGTGCCATTTGGTCTGAGACCTCAGGGCCAGTGGGCTAGGAGCAGAGATGCCTTGGGAAAGAATGGCGATGGGGTCGGATGGGGCAAGACACGTGCCTTCTGTGTCAAAGGCAAAGGAGTCATCGGAGCGTGTGAAGCAGAGGATGCTCTACTATTTCCCCAGAAAGATCACTCTGGCTATAGTGCAGAGAAGGAGGAGAGTCAGGGAGGAAAGAATGGCCCCAGTAGGAGACCGTTGCAAAGCACTGGGAGATACTGCCACAGCTGGGACCAGCACGGCGACAGTGGGGATGAAGTGTCAGATGCTGAGAATGCCATGCGGGTCGGGTCAGGGTTGACAGGACCTGCTCATGGGTTTGGTGTGGGGTGTGAGGGGAACAGAGCCTGCATCCCAGGCTCCTGGCCTGAGTGGCTGTAGATAGTGGCACCAAATACTGAGCTCATGAAGATGGGGTGAGAGCTGATGATGAAGACAGCAAGAGTTTGGTGTGAGCCACACGGAGTTTGAGACACGTATTGGACATGTAAGGGGAAGGCAGGTGGACACGTGTACAGAAATCCGGAGCCCAAAAGAGAGGTGTGGGCTGCAGTGGACAACCTAGGAGTATTCAGAGTTCTGACACTGACCAAGAACACCCAGGAGATCATTCAGGGATGAGCAGGGCTGAGGCGAGGGGCTAGCCACAGGCAGGACTGCACACTTGCTGCCTCGTCTTATTTGTGGAGATGTCGTTCACGCGGTAAGAAAGGCATTCCAAAGCCCTCAGTTCCTTTCTTTATGCCTCAGTTTCTCCATTAGCACATTAAAAAGATGCCTGGTCTGGAGTTGGGCTTGTTTTTAAAAGGTGGCTTCCAATGATGGTTTTTCTTGGCCTCGGTCTGTCTCGTCATCCAGGTCAGGACGGGCCCGGTCCGCGGCTGAGGAATGCCACAGAAGTGACAGTCCACTGTGAAAGACTGCTGCTCCAGATCACTTCTGGAAGGCCTGGGGATGGGGCAGGCCATTGAAGTAGAACTGGATGTCAGATGCACGCACCAGAAAAGACAGGAGGACAAAACGCAAAACGAGAGAGGGAGGGGGACAGGGAGCAAGGAAGGAGGGTTAGAGACTCGAGATGAAGGAAACAAGAGATGGAAGAGAAGAGGGAGGACCGGAAGACAGATCAACAGAGAGAGGGACGAGAAAGAAGGTGAGAAAAGGGCTTCCAGGGTGACAGCGCCTGGACTGGGCCCTCTGGATGGACAGTGACTGGGAGGCCTGAGCTCAAGTAGCCCTCACCCCCTGAGAGGGTGGGGGCTACCTGGGGAGCTGGGCTTGATGCATCTGGAAGGATCTTCAGAGGCAGAAGTGGGGGAGTGGGAGGACAGAGGGCACCCAGGCGCTAGAACAGTGGGAGCTGCAGGATCGGAGAGCCAGAGGAGTGAACAGCTCTGGCAGATTTCCTGCGGGCGAGCGGAGGGGGCAGGAAGCTCGGTGGTGTTGGCACAACGTGAGAAGTTCCAGGGAGGCGTGGGAGGGCAGCTTCTGCAGGACACAGACTTTGCAGAGGGAGAGTAGCAAACAGGCTGACTGCAGCCAGCTCTGGCCGGCTCCACAGGGTGCTGCTTTTTCTCCATGTGGAGCTGGTGTGCATCACCCTGAGGACAGCAGCGAGCACCCATAGGGCATCTTCTGCGTGCCAGGCACATCTGGCACTTGATGATAGACACCAGCAATCCTCACCACACCCCAGGAATGACTAGGTTTTAGCACCATTTCATAAATGAGGAGGCTGAAGCTAATTTCCCCGAGGTCACAAACCAGGGCGTCTGGTGGCTTCCCCTCCTCACTGCCGACCCTGAGAGTGGACTAGGTGGAGTTATCTGGAAAGAGGAAGCTGTACCTGAAAACCCTAAATGCACACGCACATGCACACACACGGATACATGCACACGTGCATACTTCATGCACATATGCACACATGCATGTGCACACATGAACACATGGATACATGCACAAACGCACACACATGTACATACATGCACACACATATGCACATGAACGCACATTCACATACACCCATACATGCACACATGCCTGCACACACATAGACCCACATGCACACACATGCATACATGCACGATGCACACATGCACACATACACATGCACGCACACATGCACATGCACGCACATATGCACACATGCACACCTACACACATACATGCACACATGGATACATGCACACACACACGTACATGAATGCACATAAACACATGGGCACACACACATGCTCACACCCATACATGCACACATACACACATACCCACATGCACACATGCATACATGCACAATGCACAGATGTACACACACATGCACAGTGCACACATCCACATGCATGCACACACATACACACATAGCTGCACACATGCATACATGCACAGATGCACACACGCACATATGTACACATGGACATGCACACATGCACACTACACATGCACACATGGACACACATACATGCACACACATACATGCACAGTGCATGCACACACACATGCACATGTACACACACATACACAGGCACACAGGCACACACATACACAGGCACACACATACACCCGCACGCGGTGCTACAGCTCTGATTAGTAGGTAAACAAAAGGTCCCCATCTAGTGGTGACTTGGCTAATGTGCAGGCACTCAATCCCAAAGGCCCATAGAGGCTTCCTTCACCTCTTCTCTTCTTCATTCATGGATTCTCTTGAGCACCTGTCCTGGATGCTGGGGACACTATGATGAACCAGACAAGGTCCCAGCCACACAGCTTATGCTTCATTGAGGGGAGGCAGACACAAGCCAGGAAACCAGTAAAAGTTCAGTGAAAAGCACGGAGTGAGACACACGGGTGTGGAGGGCGTGGCCAGAGAGAGCTTTAGATCAGGCGGTCAGGGAGCGCGTCTCTGAGGAGGTCAAATTTGACCAAGCCCCGAATGGTGGCACGGATCCCACCGCTTGCAGATCCTGAGGAGAAGCATTTTAGACAAAAAGGGCAGCAAGTCCAAAGGCCCAGGGACAAGACAGAGCAAGAGCTGTGACATGAAACAGCCTGGTGTGCCTGGGAGAGTGGAGGGTGACGAGGGTGGAGAGGCTGGTGAGGGTGGGTTCCCGGCAAGCGTGCCTGGCCACGGAAGGATTCCGCATGTCTTTCCCGAATAGGAAACCACACTGGGGCTGTAAGCCAGAGAGTGAATGCAACTTGGGTTACAGTTTGAGACAGCCCCTGCTTATTTCCTTCCATGAAGGAGGAAAAGCTGCTGATGACAGGGATTTGGGCAGTGGCCAAAAAGATGGAGAGAAGAGGGCAGAGCATGGGCTGTTTTAAACACAGAGATGATGAGCAGGACCTGCTGGCAGACTGGATGTGAGAAGTGGAAGGAGCGGAGGCAGTGAGGTCGGCTCCTGGTTTCCTGAGAATGTGGGTGAAGCACGGACTCGCAGGCAAAGGGAGCGCTAGGAAACCACAGGTTCCCTTGTGAGCGCCTCAAGTTGGAGATGCCTGAGACATCCAAGTGAGATACGAAGCAGGCAGCTGGAAACACGAGATGAGCTCTGGGAAAACGCTGCCATCACCCTGGCTGTGTGCTGCCCAGGTGCCCACACCCAGCTCTAGCTGGGAAGAAAACCGCCACTGTCCTTGTGTCCCTGCGTCCTCACCTTTTACGATGTAATTCTTAGCTTTTCTTATCAAGAGGCAGAATCTGTTTGCCCCACCCTTGAATCTAAACTAGTTTTGTGGCTTAGTTTGGGCAATAGAAAGTGGTTGGTGGGATGGTTTACCAGTTTTGAGCTAGGTCTCAGGAGGTCTGGGGCACTGCTACTCTCCCTTAGGACAGCTGCCCCTGCCCTAAGGAAAAACCCGGGCTAGCCTGTTGGAGGAGAGCCACTGGGATCAGTGGCCTCAGCTGACTTTAGACACCGAGAGAGAGCTCAGCGAGCAGTGGCTTGTACCTGACAAGATGCATGAGGGAACCTGGTTGAGACCAAAACAACTGCCCAGCTGAGCCCAGGCTGAACTGCCAACGTGCAGAATTGTGAGCTAAATAGGTAAAGGCTTTTGTTTTAAGTCGCTGGGTTTTGGCATGGTTTGTTAGGTAGCCATAACTAACTGGTATAATTAGTCCTGTTCCCTTATTCACTGAGACTGGTGGGTTCTCAGCCCTGAGCTGGACTTAGAGGCCAAGGAAATGTTGTGGACATGGCCTTTGTTCCTTTCCTTGAAGGTGTAGAAGGAGGTCATGTTCATGTAATAACAGAGAACACACAGCTGTAATCCTTTGCTCGGTCAGGCAACACGCATTTAGTGAGCACTTGCTATGTGCCAGGCACAGTGCCAGGAAGTAGGGATTCAGAGATTTAAAGAAAACAAACAGAAATCAAATCTGAAACTCCTGGGGAGAATGCTGAGAGTGGTACCAACTTTTAGGAGTTCAGACGCAAACTCTGGATTGAGAAATGGACAGAGGTGAAGACAGAAAGGAACACCGGAAGTGGGGGGCAGCAGAGGGGCTGGGGGCTCAGACTCCTGCGCTCCGCCTGGCTCGGCTTTTACTATCAAGTGGGTGACTGGCCCACCCTTCTCCCCCACCCATGCGTGGTTGGAAATTGCAACTGCAGATGGAAGCTTGAGGTTTATGAGCATCAGGGAAAGTGTCAGCAGGCCGTGAGGGAAGCAGGTGTAGAAAGGTGGACGTGGAACCAGGGTGGCCGGCCCAAGCCAGTGGGCACCTCCTCACCTCGGGGATCCTGACCACCGCAGAGACCAGCTCCAGGCTGTGAAGATGCCTGGCCAACCAACACAGTGGAAGGAAAAGGGCCAGGGGCAGGCTCAATGCTGGGGGACAGGTTTCCTGGGTGAGATCCAGGCCATATTTTTAAAAAAAAATTTTTTTTTGAGACAGAGTCTCATTTTGTTGTCCAGGCTGGAGTGCAGTGGCATGATCGTGGCTCCAATCGTGGCTCCCTGCAACCTCCACCTCCCAGGTTCAAGCGATTCTCCTGCCTCAGCCTCCTGAGTAGCCGGAATTATAGGTGTGTGCCACCGTGCCCAGCTAATTTTTGTATTTTTAGTAGAGACGGGGTTTCACCACGTTGGTCAGGCTGGTCTCGAACTCCTGGCCTCAATTAATCCACCTGCCTAGACCTCCAAAAGTTCTGGGATCACAGGCATGAAGCACCATGCCCAACCTGTCTTCACTCCCTTCTCTCTTCCATCCCCTAATCTATAAGATAGAAAGGATGGGCCCTTGATGGTACACAAGCCCCATTTGTTTGGCACTGATGCCCTGATTCTCGGAGAACTGCGGTGGGAGTGTAGAGGGATGTGTGGACTCTCACTGAGAAAGCCTGCTGTCCTCGACACTGTCATGCCTTCCGTGAGCACATGTGTACTGAAGACCTCCTCCAGGCCAGGCCCTCTGCACCAGACTCCACAGAGCTCTCAGACCAAAGGGAAAACAAGTAAGCAGGGGATTGCAGAACAAGCTGGGGGTGCCGGGATCAGGGTGGGCTTGGGGAGCAAAGCCTACCTCCAGGAGGGTGAGGGAAGCTTCCCTGAGGACTGCTGGGGGTCTGACATCTCATCTGAGACTTGAAGATGAGGAGGAGTGGGAGGGCCGGTGGGGCCACGCAGAGCCTCCCAGGTCGAGGGTTGGAGAGAATCGGCATCCGCCACGCCAGCTCCTTGCGTGCCTGCCTTGCCCGTCTCTGCTGAGGGCTCTTCTCCATCGTCGGTCCCTGCAGGCCAAAACCCGGGTGACAGATTCTCATATTCCACATCCCACACCCAATCTGTTGGCACTGCCTTCATGCATCTAGATTCTGTATTTGTAAAATGCTTTCATCAAATGTTTACATGAAAAGAAAAATAAGAGGGGAAAAATCTAGAAGCTGGTCACTTCTTACGACTTTCACCGCCACCTTCTTTGGTGGTAGCCACCATCGCTGGTGCCTGGGTCACCACAGCTGCTCTTTGCCGTTCTCTCTGTGCCCACCCTCGGGCCCTCCATCTCTGCCTCACACAGCAGTAGGCCAGCAGTGACTAAGCCCAGCCCTGGCACTCCCTGCTCACGCTCCCAGCAGCTCCCTCTGGGCTGTCTTTACAGTGCCACCCGGTCAAGTCTGGGCTGGAGTTGCACCTTCCTGATGAGACTTATGCTGACTTCCCTTCAATCCTGCCCTCTCCCACCAGCCTTGCCCACCCCCTTTGCCCTTCCCTTTATTCATCTGATGAAAACTGGAGACTAGGGAAGCGGGTAGGGGAACTGTGACTTGTTGTGGATGGCCAACTAGCGCCCAGCGGGGCCGGGGTGTGAACCCCTGTCTTCTGATTCCCGATCTCTTGCTTTCCACCCTCTTTCTCAAAATGTGGGAGCTGGATCCGATGTCCTCTGAGTCTCAGGCTCTGCAGTCAGCATTCAAATCCTGCATTTGTTGTGTGACCTGGAGTCATTTACTTGGCTTGTCTGGGCCTCAGTTTCCTCCCTGTAGAAGCAAAGCTATGAATAGTCCCCACCAAGGCTCTCAGCTCAGTGATTGACGTGTTCTGCCTTTCTTACATGGGCCCTGACATCCTGAGATCCCAGGCCCCCTTCCCACCAGAGCATGGGTATTTTAGAAGGGTTGCCATTGACAGGGCAATATGTCTTGTTTTTAAAAACTGTGAACCCCTGTCTCCTGTTGCTAGGAGCCTTGGTATTTCTCTCCAGAACTTTCCTTGTTGTCACAGTTGGTGGCATCAGCTGCTTGTTAGGAAGCCACAACTGAGGAAGCCGACAGCTAGTGTTACCGCGCCAACCTCTGGAGGAAGGGCCGCCTCTCTGCATTCACAGTCAGGGCCCAGCTGAGGAAGGGGCAGCTCCCTGGCCCAGCTGGGAGCAGGGTCAGTCAAGGACCCGGGCGCCTGGCTGTGGCTCAGGGGCAGCAAGGGCTGACAGATCCTTCCCTTCTGCATCCTCCCCCTCCTCCTCCTCCCACTCCCTCCCGTTTCCCCTCACACTCAAGGGCAGGGAGCCAGATTTTCTGTCTAAACCACAGCTTTGCTTCTGCCAGGTTTCTGTTTGGGGGAGAATGTCACAGGCAGTCCACTTCCATCAGCAACGCCTTCTTCTTCCTGCTGCTATCTGCCACCCCGACCCGAGGACCTTCTGCCCAGGGCACCAGTCACCAGCTCTGACCGTTTCTTTTCTCCCTGCCAGGCCCTGTGTGAGGGGTGTTCTCATCCCTGACCTCATGTAATCCTCAAACCCTATGGGATGTGTTTCATTATCAACCACATTTTGTAGAAGGGGGAAACTGAGGCTGGGAGTGGTGAAGCGATTGCTTCTACACAGCCCGTGAGGAGGCAGGGTCAGGGTGCCACCCAGCTTGTGCTGTTTGCTTTAAGGGCAGCACTTCTTGTGAGGCGGTGGTGACAGCAATGAGCAGATGGCAGAGGCCACACTGATGGCTTCCTGTGCTCTCCTGGGCACTGTGGGGCAGGTCCCCAGCAGATCTCCACTCTGGGTCCGGGGCAGAGGTGTGGGAAGGGTGGAGCGGAGCACCGGTTGTGACCCATGATGTCCACTAGGTGTCGCCCGCGTTCTGGAAAAGTTGTCAGCGATGGCCGCCGGGTCCCAGGAACCAGGAAAGGAGCTGGGAGGGGCACGGGTCTGCCGAGGAGGCGGGCAGAGGTAGGTCTGGGCAGAGATGGCAGCCCCAGGCCAGGGAGGAGCACGGACAGCCCCCTCCTCACGCCTTAGCGTGGAAGACCTCACTACCTCGCATGGAGACTTCATGGGTCCTACTGCCAGGAGATCCCTGGGCGGTAGAATGGGCCCCTCCTCCCAAAATGAGACCCACTCTCTGCTCCTCCTCCCCATGCCAGGGAGACCCCAGCTGCACCCCATCCCCTTCCGGGCACCTTTGGGACTGCCACACAGACCCGGGTCCTCACCCCTGTGCTCCCAGCCACGCTACTTGGCACCACGTGCCAAGGTTAGGAACTTACTGTCTGCCTCCCGCCTGGGCTGCGGGCTCCATGGGCAGAGGCCGGAAGCCCAGCTCCATTGCTGGCACATGGGGACTCAGGGCCGCTGAGTGAACAAACCTGCGGGTGAGCTTGTCCAGGGATTTTCAAACTTTTAAAATGCTGAGGCCTGGCTCGGTGGCTCACACCTATCTTCCCAGCACTTTGGGAGGCCGAGGTGGGTGGATCACCAGGTTAGGAGATCAAGGCCATCCTGGCCAACATCGTAAAACGCCGTCTGAACTGAAAATACAAAAATCAACCAGGCTAGTGGTGAATCCCTGTAGTCCCAGCTACTCGGGGGGCTGAGGCAGGAGAATCACTTGAACCAGGGAGTTGGAAGTTGCAGTGAGCCGGATCACCCACTGCTCTCCAGCCTGGCAAGAGAGTGAGACTCCGTCTCAAATAGAGAGAGAGAGAGAGAGCTGAGAAATCCCGCTTCCCCTTCCAGCGGCACCTGTGAAAGCTTCCCCATGTAACACAGTGGTCCCCGCTGATGTCCCCAGGGAAGCCCATGGCTTTAGGGAGCATGGGAAACTGTTCTGGTTGCTGTGGGGGAGGTAACCGATGCCCATACAGGAAGGAGCCTGAGTCAGGGAAGGGACCAGGACGCAGCTGCCTTGTGGGACCCTCATGGCCCCACCATCACTCACTGTCACTCTGAAGAAATACCCGGCCTCCATACAAATGATCTCAGCGGTAATCATCTCCTGCCCACTTGCCCCTCCCCTCCACTAGGCTCACAAAGCCCTTTCCTCCCCGCTGTCTCAGTGGCTGCCACAACAAGCCTGGGACCTTGCACTGTAGAAATGTAGTCCCATTTCACAGATGGGCCCACCAAGGCTTGACAGATGTCAGCAGCAGAGCTGGAAGGAGAACCGGATGGGCCAGTCTCTCCTCCCGCCGCCCCAGCTGCCCAAATCATCATTCAGGAGCTGCATGGAGCAGGGGTTAAAAGTCAGACCCAGCCGAGCGCAGTGGCTCACACCTGTAAGCCAAGCACTTTGGGAGGCTGAGGAGGGCAGATCACTTGAGGTCAGGAGTTGAAGACCAGCCTGGCCAACATGGTGGAACCCTGTCTCTAATAAAAATACAAAAATTAGCTGTGCGTGCTGGTACACGCCTGTAATCCCAGCTACTTGGGAGGTTGAGGCAGGAGAATCACTTGAATCCAGGAGGTGGAGGTTGCAGTGAGCCAAGATCGCACCAGTCTGGATAATACAGCAAGACTCTGTCTCAAAAGAAAACAAACAAACAAAAAGTCAGACTTAGAGGACTCAGCGCCCAGCTCCATCACTTGTGACCTGTGTGACTTGCTCTCTGGGCCTCAGTTATCAGCAGAAATGGGTGCGGAGAGCACGGCAGAGATCTGTGCCTGAAAAGCGCTTAGCCCGTCGTTAGCGTCATCACGGTCATCGCCCCACTGCTGGACCACGGGGCCTAGGGTCCGTGGCATTGGCACCACTTCTCACCCCCAGGCCGGAGGGCAGGAGGGAGATGGGCCATGCCAGCCACTGGGCATGGGAACCCACCTTCTCCAGAGCTGGAGAAGCAGGGGGAGTCACTGTGCCCTCCCCCAACGCCTGGCCAAGGAGGGCCCAGCCATGGAAAGTTGAGGTAGGAGGCCTTTATTCATTTGAGGAGGGGAAGCCGAGTCCTGTGGAGATTCTCTGGGAGCTGCAGCATCCAAAGTGTCTGGGGTGAGTGGGGGTGGGCAGGACCCCCAGGCAGCAGAATCCCATCCCCAGACCCTGGCCTGGACTTCCCAAGGGGCAGGGGAGGGTGTGTGCGTGTGTGTGTGTTGAGGGGCGTAGCTGGGAACCTGCGTTCCCCCTAGCAGGAGGACCATGGCCAGCAGGAGGCGGCGCTGTGGGGGAGGGGGGGGTGGGGGGGTGGGGGCGTGGGGGGGGAGTGGGGTGGGGAGGAGGACGGCATGGGCCCCTCACACACTGACGGTGGCACTGGGGGGCAGTGTCCTTGTCTCCATGGCTGGGGCTCTGGAACCTGGGGCTGGTGAGGCTCCCTGGCCTCTTTTTCATACATGTCCCTCCTCTGCCTTTCCTCCCCAGCAACAATGGTGCCCGGGGCACTGCCAGATGAGCTTGTTGGTGGCTGTTGAGTCCAGGCGGAGAGTGGCCTCAGTGGTCCTCGGGCTGGCGGCGCTGGCTCCGTGGAGGCCGCCGACCCTGAGTTGAGGCTCGGACAGGTAAGAAGCAGGGGAAGGTGCACCTGGAGAAACAACAGTGCTGGGGGCCCACAGGGGCGTCCCCTCCACCTCGGCCCGGTTCCAGGCCTTACACAAACACCTAGACCCACAAGGCCCTGCCCCCAGCTCCTCAGTGCTGCCTGGAGGCCCCTCCCTGCTGGTGGCTGTCACTCACCTCGTCCTTTCTGGCTTCCATCTTCTCCCCTCTCCTTCACCACCCTATTCTCTCCCCACTGCCTTCTAGAAGCTTCCACACAGCTTCCCACCTTGACCCTCTTCTAGAATCTTCCACGCAGCCTCCTGCCTTGATGTTCTCCCTCTTTGTTTCCCTCTTCACTGAGGTGGGTCTCAGCCCTCAGCCTCTTCCCCACCAATGGGACTTGTGACACCTGCCCACAGCCCAGGGAGAGAGGGTGAGGGTCCCCCCTTCACCGTTCCAGGGGCGGGCCAGGAGGGCAGTGTCTGTCAGGGACCTGGAGGGCGGGGGTAGGGGTGCTCCTCAGAGCCACGCGGTGTGGTGGGGCAGGGTTGGGGTGACACGCATGGGTCAGTGGGGGGTACAGAGAAGACTTGTAGGTGTTGGGGCCATGTTTTCATGTGTCCCCATATTAGCCTGGGGGGTGTCCCTAGGTGTGGCTCTGTCACTGCCCAGGAGCCTGCTCTGAGATTGGACTCTGGGGCTGGGACACTCAGCACAGCGCTATACCCTGGGGTCTGAGCCTGGACTCACGGCCACCTTAGTGAGGGCTGGGGTGAGGCCACCTGCTCTGTGAATGGGGCTCTAGAGAGCCTCAAGCCCAAAGTAACCGCCACCCTGGACCATCCTGTGGGACCAGCCGAGGGGCTCCTGGAACCCAAGCTTTGGGACCAGCAATCTGCCTTCCTGTGACCTTAGGCCGAGGCTGCACCCAACTCTGGGCCTGGGCTGGTGGCTCAGACTCTCTAAGGCTCTTGGGAGTCAAGTTGGGGCCACAACAGAGGCTCTACTTAGAGGCCCCTCCTGTCTCTCTCTCTCTCTCTCTCGTTCTCGGGTCTCCCCGGCTACTCTCATCAGAAGAGACCCCTAAAGCTCCGTACTTCCCACCTAATGCAGAATCAGTGGTGAGATGCAACCGTGCCTGGGGCTGGGCTGGGGGAGCAACATGGCCAGAGTCAGGACCCAGACCTTCCTGAGTCCTCGGGGGTGGGGGCTGCTGAGCCCTCGCTGGAGGGCGCCAGAGAGGAGGCAGCCAGCAACCCTGGGGCTCCCAGCCTGGCTCCTACCCTCCCTGCTCCTCTGTCTGGTCCCCAAGCCAGACCCTCCACCCGCTCTTCTCTCTCAGACCTCAGAGGCTCTAGGGAGGGGTGGGGGTCGCCGGGGATGGGTGACTGCAGGTGACCTCCTCGGGGGGCGGTTCGTAGATGCTGCAGCTGGGCGTGGGGCCCTGGCAGTAGATGTTGAGGAAGCCTCGGTACTCCTCTCGGTACGTCCTGTTCATGAGGCACAGAACCACGTTCTTGTCACACGCGCACGTCTGCTTGTCACACTCTGTCTTGTTGAGCTCACCTAGAGGCGGATGGATGGGCAAAGTCTGTGGGTGAAAGGAGCAGGGGCCCCCCAGGACCACTGCTGGGGAGCGGGGGCACAGACTTGGAGAGCCCAGTGGCCCTCGGAATGTGGTCCCAGGGCGGCAGGACCAGTACCACCCATGGGCCCCACCCCACACCTGCAAAGTTGGCAGCTCTGGGCTGGGGCCCAGCAGTCTGCTGTAACAAGCTCTCTAGGTGACTCTGGTGCATGTAAAATTGGGGAACCACTGACATCTAACACAGTTATTGCATAGCTGGGGAAACTGAGCCCCAGAAAGGGGGATGGGTTTGCGTAAGTCACACAGAGAACTGAAGGCCCACCCCCAGGCCTGTTACTTCTGCCACCCTAGACGTCTTTCTTTCACTCACAGAATCAGAGAACACCCACTCAAGAGGGAGATATTGCCAGCCGCGGTGGCTCACACCTGTAATCCCATCACTTTGGGAGGCCAAGGCAGGTGGAGGATTGTTTGAAGTCAGGAGTTCAAGACCAGCCTGACCAACATGGTGAAACCCTATCTCAACTAAAAATATAAAAAATTAGCTGATATGGTGGTGAATGCCTGTAATCCCAGCTACTCGGGAGGCTGAGGCAGGAGAATTGCTTGAACCCAGGAGGCGGAGGTTGCAGTGAGCTGAGATTGCACTATTACACTCCAGCCTGGGCAACAAGAGTAAAAATTTGTTTCCAAAAAAAAAAAAAGAGGGAGTTATTGGTAAGAAATGAGTGAGAAAAACACTTGTCAACAGCTTAGTGAATGCCTAAGAGCCTAGCACAGGTGTAGTGGAGGGCTAATGCTCCTGTGGCTTGTCCCTGTGCCTTGTTATAATTATTAGATTTCAGAGATCACCCTTAGGTGCACCATAGAATCAGCTGGAGGGCTTGTTCAAACAAAGACTGCTAGACCTCACCCCTAAGTGTCAGATTCTGTAGGTCTGGGCGGGGCCTGATAATTTGCACTTCTAACAAGTTCCTGGGTGCCGTAGCTGCTGCTGTCGTTGGTTCAGGGAATACCCTTTGAGAACCTCCAACTAGCTCCATCGGTCTGCAAACCTTTCACACTTTATATCAGCAAAATCTTGTCTCTTAAACGAAACTCTTTAAAGAAGGCCAGTGCATCAGACAGCCCCAGAAGACGCTGTTTAATGATAAAATACACTAAAGTGCTAGCTGAACCTCTCAGGGACTATGTGACCATCACCTCTCAAGGCTGCTAGCTTTGATGGCCCCAGGGATCCCCAAAACCCAACGTGAAAGTCACTGCTTTAAGTTAGTCCGTTACCCTTGGTGGGTGGTGGGTGGGGGAGAATCTCTCTCCTCCAACTGCATTAATAGGGGGACATCTGCTATCTCAAGCCAGCCCCTCCACCTCATGTTTGACCAGAAGAACGTGAGGACCACAGAGCTCTGGGCTCCCAAGGGGTCCCAAATGCACCCCATTCTCCACTAAACTCCTCCCCAGATGACAGGAGACTTGAGTGTCTTTGCAAAGCCAGCATTGCTTGTGATCTATTAATAAGGAGCAACTTGGTAGTGCCAAGTGAAGACATGGGGGCAAAGAGGGCTCGGGGGCTGCCCACAGAGAGGGGCATTGAGTGGGGCAGGGCAGGGACCCCTGGGCGCAGCTACCTGGATGCCACCTGCGCTTACCTACATGTTGGGAAATAGTCACAGCCAGCTCATAGTAAATGAGGGGACCTGCCAGGCCTGGTGCTAATACCTTGGATCCCTGGAAACACTGGGTGTCCTGGGATGGAGCCACCTCTGTAGGTGGGGTCCCAGTGACACAACTGGAAGGGAAAGAGTCTGCTCTGATCCAAACCCGTCAGCAGACCCATGAGTGACGAGACGGAGGCCAGGCGGGGTTAGGTCAACACGGTGCAAGGGGCCGGAACCCGAGTTCAAACCCAGGCCTCCCAAGTCCCCGGCCAGCATGTCTCGGCCTCTCTGCAGAGCTGCAGTCTTGGAACCATCTGGGGAGCTGGCTGAAGGCCAAGTTCCTGGGCCCCGCCCAGACCCAGTGAATCAGAACCACTCAGAATTTGGGGGACAGGAGAACCAGGATGCCAATTCTAGGACTGAGCATCAGAGAACCTCAGGGAGACGATCTAGAGCCACAGCTAGGCTGGTCAGATTTAGACTGAGCAAAACCAACATCAAAACACAGGATGGCTGGTTAAATTTCAGTTTCAGGCTGGGCTGGTGGCTCACACCCGTGATCGCAGGACTTTGGGAGGCAGAGGTGGGAGGAAAGCTGGAGGCCAGGAGTTCAAGACCAGCCTGGGCAACATAGAGGGACCCCATCTTTACAAAAAAATACAAAAATCAACTGGGTGCGTGGCACTTGCCTGTAATCCCAGCAACTCGGGAGGCTGAGGCAGGAGAATTACCTTAGCCCAGAAAGTCGAGGCTTCAGTGAGCTATGATGGCACCACTGTCCTCCAGCCTGGCCAACAGAGCAGTCTTTGTAATTAATTAATTAAAATTTCAGGTAAATAGTACATGTTTTAGTAAAAGTATGTCCCAAAAGTTTCATTTTCTATAAATATTAATTAATTTTATATGAGCATTTAATTTTGAGTATCAATACGTCCCATGCAGTATTTAGGACACACTTAATATTAAACCGTTGCTCATTATATATCTAAGATGTGAATTTCACTGCGCAGCCTGTCTTTCCTTTTTTTTTTTTTTCGAGACAGAGTCTCATTCTGTCACCCAGGCTGGAGTGCAGTGGCACAATCTTGGCTCTCTTTAACTTTCGCCTCCTGGGTTCAAGAGATTCTCCATCCTCAGCCTCCTGAGTAGCTGGGATTACAGGTGCCTGCCACCATGCTCGGCTAATTTTTGTATTTTTAGTAGAGACGGGGTTTCTCCATGTTGGCCAAGCTGGTCTTGAACTCCTGACCTCAGGTGATCCACCGGCCTCGGCCTCCCAAAGTGCTGGGATTACAGGCGTGAGTCACCACGTCCAGCCGGCAGCCTGTATTTCATCTGACAAGACTGTCCACCATCCCAGCACAAGCTGATGGAGCCGGCCACTCCCTTCTCCGGGGGTCCAGGTGGCAGGGGAGGGACTCACTGCAGACGATCTCAGTGTCATTCTCAATGGTATAGTCGTAGTGGTCCACGTAGGGGTGACAGCCCTGGTCAAAGAGTTCCTGGTAGCAGCAGTCGTGGGCGTGACAGCACCTAGGGATGAGCAGAGGTGAGTGGACAGGCATGGCCGGGCTGGCCCATCTCCCACCAGCACAGACCTCTGATCATGTATTCCAGTCTCTCACAACTCAAACGTTTGAACTGAAGCCCAGAGACAGACAGTTACTTGTCCAAGGTCACACAGTCAAGCAGAGCTGGGACCAGCACCCCAGGTTCTGATCCTCACAGCTTCAGTTTCATGGCTGCAACCAGAGCTGCCCACCCCAGGACATATTCTCCCCTGTGTCTTTGTTCTATCCACAGGGCTCCCAGCTCTTCCCACAGGGTCCTTGCTGCAGCTGTCGGAGGGGTCAGGGGCCTGTCTGGGTTTAAGTCAAGGTTGGAGGAGCATCGACTATATGTAGAGGCTACCGCGGCTGTGCCTCATGGCCAGGGAGGGACAAAGGTCTGGTGGGATGCAGGACAGGAAGCACAGGCAGTGTGGCTGTCCCCGTCACCTCTGGTGGAGTAAATGTGCATTTATTAAGCTTTCTGTGATACCAGCTTGGTGTTGGCAGCTGTTGGGGGAATAGGAGCAGAAGACAAGCATGACTTCCAGGAACTCTCAGTCCTGTCTTCCAGAGCCTCCCATCTCAGGCGGGCAGGGGTCCCAGCCCTTGCCTTTGCGGGGTGTCAGCTGTTTGACTGCTCTCCCATGTGTGTTTGGAGCAAGTCAGAAGTCCCTTCCTGGGAGAGGAGGGGCTGAAACACTTCCAAGCCCATGACCTTGGAGATGGACAACGGAAAGCGTCCAAGACAGTTTGGAAAGAACATGGTCAAAGAAAGAGCAGGCTCTGTTCACTGACTCATTAAAGAAGCCAAATTCTTTGGGGAAAGAAAGTCTGCCCCTCTCAGGGATGGAGGTCAAGTTCAGTCTGACCTTCAGCTATCCTCATTTGGCCCCTGACAGGAGCCCAGTCTCTGGTACCTACCAGTCCACCTCATCCTTGGGCTGCCCACGGCCCCCTAGCCCACAGTAGCAGCCGTAACCCACGAAGGACAGGATGGCGCTCCTCCCTGTGACAGCCTCCACCATGGCCTTCAGGTTGAGCAGGCTGCCGTGGGCTGCAGACAGAACTGCAAGAGAACCAGGGGGTGCTCTGAGCCCCTGCCCCGTGGCTGGCCGCTCCCAACCTCTCTCATCCTGAGAGTCTGGACTGATCATCCTCCCAATGCCTAGGGATACGTAGGGTAGGGGGAGAAGGCAGGAGGAAGCAGGAAAGGAAGCTGGGACAAGGAGGGTGGGCAGCTAAGCAGGAGGAAAGAAATCTACAAGGGACCACGTATGGGGTTGCAGTGAGCTTTCAATGGGTTCATGGATGGAAGGGGCTTGGGACAGTGCCTGGCATGGAGCAAGCCCCCAGCAAGGATGGCCTGCATTGTTTTCTCAGGACTGCAGGGCTTACAGCAGGGATGTGAGTGTATCAGGTGTGTGTACACTCACCCACAGATACCTGATACACTCACACTCACCCACACACACCTGATACACTCACACACTTGTACACTCACATGCTCATGCATTACAGATGTACTGACATACAAAATGCATCCCGGGGAGAATCGGGCCTGGCCCGAGGCCGTGTCCACATTCGCACTCCAAGTGAAGGAATCCAAGTCCACGTTCAGTTGGGCTGAAGGCTCTGCCCCTAGCTTGGGCTGAACTCAAGTGGTAGCCTTCTAAATAATAGGTCATTTTGCCTGAATGCAGCCAGCCCTCTCTCATGTCTGGCCACATGGAAGCTTACTTTTGTTTTTGGCCTTTATTTCTTTTCCTCAAGCCAGGCTGTGTTCTGGGAGGTTAACAGGCTCATGAAAGGTCAGCAAGAGGCCCAGCCGATGGTCCGTGGAGCTGGGGCACCCGCCACACAAATGATGTCAGGACACATGGCAGGGTCAGGTTTGCGTCAAGGGCCTCATGCAAGAATCCTAAGGGGCAGCTACCCAAACACAACGCCCTGGGTACCACCCCCAGAAAGAAGCCCCTGACCTCCCACCACTCTGTGGTACACAGACACCCACCCTACACACACACACACACACACACACACACACACACACACACCCCTACAGATCTATGCACCCTACATCTGTAAGGCCACTCTGAAGACACACACCCCAATTAACACATGTTCACATGGGCTCACACTGAGGTGCCTACACTGTCACATACTTTATTGATTCGTGTTGTACACATAGACATCACCACGTGCTCAGACACACCTACACACAGATGCCTGCATCTGTCTGCACACAAAATCATTAACTCCTGTCTGATGGACACACACTGATACACACTCAGGTACACAAATGCCCAGCTAACAACAGCATTTTATGATGCTTGCTCAGCTCTCAGCCCTGCCCCCCCGGGGCTCATAAATGCCTGTTTACAGGTGGCTGGAGGGGTAAACAGCTCCAGAATTGGGTGCAGCCTGCTGGGCTGAGGCAGGAAGCAGAGGCCCAGAGAGAGGAAGGAACCTAGGCCAGTAAGTGAAACCATAACTCAGGCACCCAAGGTCAAGGGCGACAGGCAAGGAGCGGGAGAGAGGGAGGAGTCCCCCTGGCGTCATTACTCACCACTGCCAGCGAGGATGGCCATGGCGAAGAGCTTCTTCATACCCAGGCTAGACCTGTGGGAGGATGAAACCCAGGGCCTAAGTCCATCCCCTCCACCCCTGGCAGAGCGGGACCTGCTGCTGCCTTCCCGAGCCTCATGACAGGTGTCATCAATGCTATCTTTTGACGTCCTAGTTGCTGCTCCTAGCTCTGTCATCAGCACCTGCCCAGCCCCTCCTGGAGGAGCATACCCCAAATGGCAGAGCCAGGAGGCACCAGCATCTCTTTGCTCCCAACTCTGGCAGGAGCCCCCTCCACACATCAGCCTCCAGGACAGGAAGCCTGCTGTCTCAGGCCAGACCTCCCATGCACACCCGAGGGAGTCCAGGAAGGAAGTCACGTGACCCAGCCTAGCAGATGAGTCTCGAACCCAAAGCCAGGAGTCCTGAGTCCCTGGATTCCAGTCCCAGCACTGCTTCCAAAATGTGTGACCTCAGCCTCTCTGGGCCACAGGAGGGTTGTGGCGTCACTCTCTTTGGGCCACATGAGTATTGCGTGAGGGTTGACTACGTGTTCCCAAAGGCCCTTCTAGTGCTGGAAATGCAGTGACCATCTCAGTCCCCCATGCTGACTCTCAGAGCTCTCCTTTCTGGAGAAAGGGATTCTAGGAGCCAGTCCCTCACCCCCGTCCCTGCCCCTCCCTGGGAGATTCCATCTCAGGGCAGCAGGCACCTACCTGGAGGTTCTTGAAGGACAGGAGGCCCTGAAGCATGGGCCCCTCCCCCCAGAGGGGCATCTACCCAGCACCTTCTTTTTGAACCCTCTGGGGTTGGCCTGCTCCCCTTCTGCCATGTTCTGGGTTCTGGGGGGCCAACAACATAGGTCTTGAAAGGTCAGTGATGCACTCCAGAGGCTGTGGGGAGCTGGCCCCAGCTTCACACTGCCTCGCACACTGGCAGGGGAGTGCCGGGGCAATGCCCCTGGGCAGGAGGCAGGTGACACATGCCCTAGAAAAAGGAGACTCCACCTCCTCCTCCCACCCCCACAGCCCTGCCCACAGCTGGCTGGTACAGTCTCCACCCCCGGGCACTCTGGCCTGCCTGACTGGGGGGTTTGCATACCTGATAGGAGAATTGGTCTCACCAGGCATCCGAAAGGAAATTAGCCTAAAGGCCTTTCTTTCTCCATCTGAAAGATGTTAAAGAAAAAAAAAACTCACTCAGTGACACTTGTTGAAGCAAAGTAAGGTAGGCTTTGTTCAAAGGGGTCATGGGGTCAGGTGTAGGGACATGGCAGTGGGTTCCGCAGGGGGGAAGAGAGGCTGGACTCAACTGCAGATGCAACAGGGAAAAGCAGGGATTGACAGCCAAGGAGCAGGGTAGAGTCTGAGGATGGGAAGTTATCCAGAAGCGTCAGGCATCTTCGGGGGTTTGGGAGACTGGCTAAACCGTGCAGTACCATTCATGCTGAAGGCAGATGGGTTGCTCAGGCACCACCCTGGGGCCCTGGAGGATGAGGAACGCAACCAGATGTGGAGGACAAAATTGGGGATTCTCCCTAGACCAAACTAGCAGGGTTGTGCCACTGCCAGATTTGCCCTTATAGGGGGCACAGTTACATCTGATGGAGAGGTTGGGGGGCGGGGCCTGGTTGTCAGCATCATTTGCCTTTTTTGAAGACGGGGTGGTAAGAGAAAGATGGGGCTGGAGAAAATCCAAGGGGGTGTGAGTTTCGGGAGGAGGGCTGGGCCACCTGGGCTGAGCCTGGGAGTTGAGCAGTCACAGTCACACTCATAGAGCCTCCCGTGCCCACTTCCTAGCTGTGAGATCTTGGCAGGAGAGCTCCTTTCCCTGGTCTCTGAGTCCCCAGCTGTAAGTGCACATAACAGGGCTCATGGAATGAGGAGGATGCTCATAGAAGTGGGGTGGCATGTGGTGGGGGGGCGGGCGTCGGTGCCCAGGTAAAGATCTGATTGTTACAAAGTAGAGGCCTGGGCCGGCATGATCCTTCACACCCGCAGTCCCAGCCCTGTGGGAGGCCAAGACAGAAGAATCACTTGAGGCCAGGAGTTTGAGACCAGCCTGGGGAACGTACTGAGACTCCATGTCTACAAACCACAACAAAGTAGGGGCTGATCTCCAGCTTGGGGAGGATTGAGATGCCGGGAGGTCGGAGAAGAGGACTCTTAGAAGTTCACACTGCAGATAACCCACTCACCTTCAAGGTGACCCATCTCTCTCGATGTCCTCAAACCTGCTGATGAGGGACAGAAGAGACCCCTGGGGCTTCCCTTCCTGCCCCTAGCTTTGCCAGCCTCCTCTTCTGGCTGTTTCAAACCACAGTCTACATGTCACCCCCCCCCCCCCACCCTTCGTCTGCCCAGCCTCCTCTCTGTGGATCCAGGTCCGTCTCCTCTCCTGGAAGTTTTCCCGGAAAAGCGCCACTGCCTCCAATCACACGTCCTTGTTTGACGGGGCGTTCATTTGCATTTGGTGATGCATTCCTTTGTAGCTACCTGTATATGTTTTGGTTTGTGAATCGTGACACTTCCCTCAGACAGGGGATCCGGGAAGGAAGGGGCCTTTGTTTCTTCCAAAAGCCTTTCTTCCCCCTTGGGACGAGGCTGCAGCTGCCTCATCAGGCTGGGAGTCATTGGACAACAAGGCTAGTCTCTGCCTTCGCTCGTCTGCACAAAATTTGGCTTCTTTCTTCCATTTTTGCACGCACCACTTAGTGATGTCACCACACCCCAAAGAAGGAAGTATTGAGAAGTAAGGCCCAGTATGTTCAAATTCTGAAGATACAGCCTCCAACCTGCAGATAACTAGAGCCGCTTCGACAGAGGTCGAGGAGGCCAAGGCTGGGGCCGGGGACCCCTGAGAGCCTCTGAACAGCGTCATTGCTACTTTCTCAATTGGAATTGCCACTGGACATGCTGGTTGGGCTGGTCCTCAGACAGGCTTGATCCTTGACGGGGAGGACGGGCTCTTCCCTCTCCCTCCCACTTCCCCCTACCAAACTCAGGGTGCTCAATAGCAAGTCAATATAAACTGGTTGACCCAGTCATTCCACTTCTGGGACTGCAAGCCAAGACGCCAACTTGAGTTGCTCGTGGAGACAGAAGAGGGACACCGAAGGGATGTTTTCTTGATGCCCCCCCACCCCCTTGGAAGCAACTTAAATTAGGGGATTAGTTAAGCAAATTATTAGCCATCCATCCATAATCATGTTTTCAAATATTTGCTGATACAAAAATAAACACCCGGTACGACAAGGTAATAGCATTTTAAAAAGGAGTTGGTATACACATCCATACAAGTATTTAGAAGGATACATTATAAAAGCATTAGTAGCAGATGTCTTTAGACATTGGAATAACTGGTGGTTTTTATTTTTTTTATTTGTAGTTTTTGGTATTACAATGAATGTAAGAATACATAATGAAATGGTCAATTTCCTTGAAAGACACATAGTCACTCAACTGGAAATAGCTGTGTGTCTATGCAAGCCACTGAATGTGTAGTTTAAAACCTTCCCATAAACAAACTCCTGCTCCAGGTGGCTTCACTGGTGAATTTGACCAAATACTTAAGGAAGAAGTAACACCAATTGTATGAATTTTCTAGGGCTGCCATGACAAAAGACCACAAAGGGAGGGGCTTCGTGTAGAAATTGAGAGTCTGGAAGTCCAAGATTAAGATGCTGGCAGGGCTGATTTCATTCTGAGGTCCTTGTCCGTGGCTTGAAGATGCCACCTTCGTGCCGTGTCTTCGGGTGGCCTTTTCTCTGCGCTTGCGCAACCTTGTGTCTCTTCCTGTGTCTAAATTTACTCATCCTATAAGGCACCAGTCATATTGCGTTAGGGTCCGCCCTTGATCCCACTTAATCACCTCTTTAAAGGCATTGTCTCCCAATACCCAGTCATGTTCTAAGGTACCAGGGTTAGAGCTTCAACTTAGAAACCTGGGTCAGGGGAAAACAATGGACCCCATAACACCAATTACACACAGATTCTTCCAGAAAATTTAGGTGAAGGAAATGCTTCCCAATTCATTCTACTAAGCCAACATTGTTCCAATACCAAAACCAGATAAAGACATTACAAGAAATAAAAACTACAAGCTATGATTCTTCATCAACATAGATTAAAAAAAATTCTTAACAAAATATTGGCAAACAGACAAATGCTGTCAAACAGGCAAATATACCATGACCTAGTGGGGTTTATCCCAGGAATAAAATAAAAAAGGTTGCTTTTTGCATGAAAAATCAGTCAATGTAATATACCATACTAATAGACTAAAGAAGAAAAGCCATATGATCATCTCAACAAATCCAAGAAAACAAAACAAACGCCATTTGACAAAGTCCAACATCCATTCCCAATTTTAAAAACTGTCTGCAAACTGAGACAGAATAGAACTTCCTCAACTTGAAAAGGGGTATCTATGGCCGGGTGCTGTGGCTCATGCCTGTAATCCCAGCACTTTGGGAGGCCAAGGCAGGTGGATCACCTGTGGTCAGGAGTTCGAGACCAGCCCGGCCAACATGGTGAAACCCCGTCTCTACTAAAAATACAAAAATTAGCCAGGTGTGGTGACACACGCCTGTAATCCCAGCTACTCGGGAGGCTGAGGCAGGAGAATCACTTGAACCCAGGAGGCAGAGGTTGCAGTGAGCCGAGATCACGCCACTGCACTCCAGCCTGGGCGACAGAGCCAGGCTCCATCTCAAAATTAAATAAATGACATTTACAAGAAATATATGGCCAAATCTGGCTTAATGGTGCAAGACTGAATGCCTTTCTCCTGAAGATTAGGAAGACTGTCCGTTCTCACCACTTCTATTTTACATTGTACTGGTGATTTCAGATAGTACAACAGGCAAGAAAATAAATGAAAGGCCTTCAGATTGGAAAGGAAGAAGAGAGTTGATCTCTATTGGCATCAGCATAATAGTCCATGAAAAATATCCTACAAAGGATACAAAAAAGCTACTGGAACTAACAACTGAATTTTGCAAGGTTGCAGGATATAAGATAAAATTACAAAATAGTCATAATAATTGTACTTCCACATACTAGCAATGAATAATTGGATATTGAAATTTTTAAAAATACACTTACAATAATATCAAAAAATATGAAATATTTAGGGATAAAATTGACCAAAAAATGGATACTTGTACAGTAAATCTGTACAAGTATCAGTTGCTCAGGGAAATCAAGGAAGACCAAAGTAAATCAAGGGATATGTCATGCTTATGAATCAGAAGGCCCAGTATTGCTACAATGTCGATTCTCATTTGCTTTATAGTCAATGCAGTCTCAGTCAAAATCCTAACAGACTTTTCTTGTAAAAATTGACAAGCTCACCCTGAAATTCATATGGAAATTCAAGGGATCTAGAATAGCCAAATCAACTATAAAAAGATGAATAATATTGCAGGACTTACATTACCTGATTTTAAGATTTATAAAGTGGGCCAGGCACAGCAGCTCACACCCGTAATCCCAGCACTTTGGGAGGGCAAGGTGGGAGAATTGCTTGAGCCTGGGGGTTCGAGACCAGCCTAGACAACATAGCAAGACCCCGTCTCCGCAAACAAACAAACAAAAAATTAGCGTGGCTTTGTGGCACACACTTGTAGTCCCAGCTACCTGGGGGGCTGAGGTAGGAGGATTGCTTGAGCCTGGGAGGTCAAGGCTGCAGTGAGCTGTGTTTGTGTCCTGCCTTCCAACCTGGATGACAGAGTGAGACGGTCTTAAAAAAAGTTACTGTAATCAAGAGAGTGTGGTATTGATATAAAGATAAACAAATAGGCCAGTGGAACAGAATAGATGATTGAGAATCAGACCTACATGTGTGGAAAATTTATTTCTGACAAGGATGCAAACGGCAGTTCATGGAGAAAGAACAGCATTTTCAGCCATGTTGCTAGGTCAACTATCAACAGAAAGAGAAAGAAAGGGAGAGAGAAAAAGATAGACAGGGAGAGGAGAGAGAAAGAGGGAGAGAGAAAGAAAAAGAAGCAGAGGGAGAGAAAGAAGAAAGAGAGGATGAGAAGGAGAGAGGGAAACAGAACAGGGATCGGGGAGGAAGGAAGGGAGAGAAACAGAAAAGAAATAAGAATTTAAGGATTTCAGTTCATACCTCTAACCATATTCAAAAATTAATCAAAACTCAGCTCATCATAGTTCAAGGGTGCTAAGACAATTTTATAGGGAAAAAATGGTCTTTTCAACAAACATTATTTAGACAACTGGATACCCATATGCAAAAGAATGAAGTTGAACCCCTTCCTTACACCGTACACAAAAGTTAAGTCAAAATGGATCAGAGACTTAAATGTAAACTATCAATCTTTTACCAGCCTGAGCAACATAGTGAGATCTCATCTCTGCCAAAAAAAAAAAAAAAAAAAAATAAAAAAATGAGCGGGGCGTGGCGGCGCATGCCTATAGTCCCAGCTATTCAGGAGGCAGAGGTGAGAGGATTGTTTGAACCCAGGAGGTCAAAGCTGCTGTGAGCTGTGATGGTGCCACTGCACTCCAGCCTGGGTGAAAGAGAGAGATTCTGTTTCAAAGAAAAACAATAAACTTTTAGGCTGGGTATAGTGGCTCACACCTGTAATTCCAGCTCTTTGGGAGGCCCAGGCCGGCCAATCACTAGAGGTCAGGAGTGTGAGATCAGCCTGGTCAACATGGCAAAACTCCATCTCTACTAAAAACACAAAAAATTAGCAGGGCCTGGTGGCAGGCACCTGTAATCCCAGCTACCTGGGAGGCTGAGGCAGGAGGATCACTTGAACCTGGGAGGCAGAGGTTGCAGTGAGCTGAAATTGTACCAGTGCACTCCAGCCTGAGAGACAGAGCAAGACTCTGTCAAACAACAACAAAACACACACACACACACACACACACACACACACACACACACACCCAAAAAATTAACTTTACATAGGAGTAAGTCTTTGTGATGCTGTTAGCAATAGTTTCTCAGATAGTACATCAAAAGCACAAGTGACACAAAAATGATAATTTGAACTTTATCAAAATTAAAAATATATGTGCTGCAAAGTGTATCATCAAGAAAATAAAAAGACAGAATGAGAGAAAATATTTGCAAACCATGTCTGATAAGGAACTTGCATCCAGAATATCTAAATATTCATCAGAATATATATCATCTAAATATATATCAGAATATCTAATATAACTCAGCAGTAAAAAGATGACAATACAATCTTTAAAACAGGCAAAAGATTTAAAGACATTTCTCCAAAGAAGATAAACTTATGACCAACAAGCATGTGAAATGAGGCTCAGTATCATTAGTCATTAGGGAAATCCAAACAAAAATCATAATGTGATACCACTTCACACCCACTAGGATGGCTGCGATCAGAAGGACAGATGATACCAAGGGTTAGTGAGGAGGTGGAGAAACTGGAACCCTCGTACAGTGCTGATGGGAATGTAAAATGGTGAAACCACTGTGGAAAACAGCTTGGCAGTTCTTTAAAGTACTAAACACGGAGTTACCCTAAGACCCAGCAATTCCACTCCTAGGTATATAACTGATATGGTTTGGCTCTGTGTCCCCACCCAAATCTCATCTTGTAGCTCCCATAATTCCCACGCATTGTGGGAGACACCCAGTGGGAGATGACTGAATCAAGGAGGCAGATCTTTCCCGTGTTGTTCTCGTGATAGTGAATAAGTCTCATGACATCTGATGGCTTTAAATAAACGGGAGTCTGCCTGCACCGGCTCTTTCTTTGCCCCCTGCCATCCACGTAGGAGGTCCTCTTTGCCTTCCACCATATTGTGAGGCCTCCCCAGCCAGGTGGAACTGTAAGTCCAATAAACCTTTTTCCGGTAAAAATTACCCAATCTTGGGAATGCTTTTATCACCAGCATGAAAACAGACTAATACAATATAAAAAAGAGAAATGTCTCCATTTTAGCACTTTGTACTTTTAATATTTTTGCATCTATGCACAAAAACTGTACGAATGTCCATAGCAGCATTATTCATTATAACCAAAAAGTAGAAAAAACTAAATGTCCATTGGTTGATGAATAGGGTATGTTTATACAAGAAAATATTCTTCACTCATTAAAAGGAATAGAGTAGTGACACATTATAACATGGCCAAACTTTGAAAACACTGCTAAAGGAAAATTTACCAGTCACAAAAGGCCACATATCACATGATTTTTCTTCTATGAAATGTCCAGAGTAGGCAAAACTGCAGAAAGAGGAAGTAGCTGATGGTTTCCAGGGCCTGAGGAAAGGGAGTATGTAGTGACAGGGATTGGGTAGAATTTCTTTTTGTGGTATCTCAAGTATTCTAAAATTAGATTGTGGTGATGGTGGCAAAACTATGGATACATAGACACAAAAACTCATTGACTTATACACTTGAAATGAATGAATGGTATGGTATAGGAATATATGTTGCCTAGGCTGGTCTCTAACTTCTGGCTCAAGCAATCCTCCTGCCTCAGCCTCCCAAAGTGCTGGGATTACAGGTGTGAGCCACTACGCCCAGCCAATGAAGCTGTTTTAAAAAGTGGAATATATTATACAACCTTAAAAAGGAAGGAAATTCTGACATACAGAAGAATTTTGAGGACATTGTGCTAAGTGAAATAAACTGGTTGGAAAAGGACAAATACTCTATGATTTTATTTATATGAGGTACTTAGTCAAATTCACAGAAACGTGACATAGAATGATGGCCAGGGGCTGAGAGAAGGGGAGAATGGGGGGTTAGTGTTTAAAGGGTACTGAGTTTCAGTTTTGCCAGATTAAAAGGGTGCTGTGGATAGACGGTGGTGATGGTCGCACGACAATGTGAATGTACTTAACACCACTAAACTGTACACTAAGAAATGGGTAAGATGGTAAATTTTATGTTGTGTGTATTTACCACCATTTAAAAAATAAATATTTAAAAAATGGATCATTGACCTAGATATAAAACCTAAGCTTATAAAATTTCTAGAAGAAAATGAGGGAGAAAATTGTTGTGACCTTGGATTAGGCAGATTTCTTAATACAACACCAAAAGCACAATACATAAGAGAAAAAAGAATCAATAAAAAGGACTTCATGAAAATTTAACTTCTGCTCTTTCAAACATCCAGTTAAGATAATGGAGGCTGGGCGCAGTGGCTCATGCCTGTTTAGGAGACCAAAACGGGTGGATCACTTGGCCCAGGAGTTTGAGACCAGCCTGGTCAACAAGGTTGAAAACCTGTCCCTACTGAAAATACAAAAAATTTCAGGAGTCTGAGGCAGGAGAATCACTTGAACCCGGGAGGCAGAGGTTGCAGTGAGCCGAGATTGCGCCACTGCACTCCAGCCTGGGTGACAGATTGAGACTCTGTCTCAAAAAAAAAAATTACTCAGGCACGGTGGCGTGCACCTATAGTTCCAGCTGCTTGGGAGGATGAGGCACTAGAAAATTACTTGAACCCAGGAGGTGGAGGTTGCAGTGAGCCGAGATCACACCAGCGGACTCCAGCCTAGGTGACAGAGTGAGACTCTGTTTCCAAAATAATAATAATAATAATAATGGAAAGAAAATCACAGAGTGGAAAAAAAATTTGCAAAGCACATATCCAATAAAGATTTTGTATCCAAGATATAGAAAGGACTCTCCACATTCATTAATAAGAAAATAAACAACTAAATAAAAAATGAACAAAATATTTGAACTAACATGTTACCAAAGAAGGTATACATATTGGCAAATTAGCACATAGAACAGCTACTCAGCCTCATTAGTCACCAGATAAATAAAAATTAAAAACATAAGATTCTACCGATCACCTCTTAGAACGCCTATGATTTAAAAATACCGACCATATCAAATTTTAGTGAGGGCATAAAGCAACTGAAACTTACCTACGCTGAGGTGGGAATGCAAAATGGTACAACCACTTTGGAAAACAGTTGGGCAATTTCTTGTTAAGTTAAACATGCGCTTATCATGTAACACCCAGTCATTTTACTTGTTGGTATTTATCCAAAAGGAAAAAAAAGCATACGTTCATAAGAAGACTTATTCACAAGTGTTTATAACAGCCTCATATTCATAGTAGCCCAGAACTACAAACAACCAGAGTCCGTCACCTGACGAAAGGATAAACAAACTGTTACATCCCTCCAACAAAATACCACTCAACAATAAAATTCCTGTACTGCTGATGCATGCAGCAACACAGATGAACCTCAAGGGCATTAGGCTGAGTCTAAGAAGCCAGATACAAAATCCTTCAAATTGTGTGATTCCATCTATCTGAGATTCTGGAGAGGGCAAAACTCACCTATAGTGACTGAAATGGACCAGTAGTTGTCACTGGTCCACTTCTGTCACTATCATACAAAGGCTTGACAAATGTCATACGTTTGTAAAAATTCACGAAACTTCAAGTGGATATATTTTATTTTACATAAATTGTACCTCAATAAAGAGTGAGACTCTGTCTCAAAAAAAAAAAAAAAAAGAAAGAAAAAATTCCAAAATTAGATTGTGGTGATGGTTGCCAAACTGTGAATCTACAAAATAATAATAATAATAATAATAATGATTTTTATAAGAAATAATTTCTACCTTTATAACAAAAATATTTAGATAATGACCATTTCACCAAATATTTCCTAATCATTAAGCTGTTAACGCTGGAGAGGGAAGCATCAAATGTCATTATTCCCATTTTATGGAGGTAGAAACTGAGACAGCAAGCTGGGAAGCCATGCGTCTCAGCCCCATGAACCAGGGGAGACCCAACTACAGGCGGCTCCCCGAGGACCGGGCCAGTCCCTTTGTCCCGCAGGGATCCTATGTGTATACCTGGGGCCAGTGGAAAGGGAACAGGCAGAAGAAAGAAAGCAATGACCTACCAACTGCTTACCTCCTCCAAGAAGCCTACTGTGTATTCATTATTTCCTCTGGCCTCTCTTAACACCTGTATTAGATTTCCGGTGCCACCATAAAAAAGTCCCACAAACTGGGTAGCTTACGCAACAGAAATTGATTTTCTCACGGTTCTGGAGGCCAGACTTCCAAGAGGTGGGTGTCGGCGGGGCGGGTTCCTTCTGAGGCCCCTCTCCAAGCTTGTTGATGGCCAGTTTCTCCCTGTGTCTTCACATGATCTTTTCTGTGTTCCTGTCTGTGTCCTGATCTCTTCTTCTCATAAGGACACCAGTCATTTTGGATTAGGGCCCGTGCTAGTAACTTCATTTTAACTCAATCACCTCTTCAAAGGCCTTATCTTCAAATACAGTCTCATTCTGAAGTATTGGGGGTTAGGACCTGAACATATCAATTTGGGGTGTGGGACACATGGGCTGTGGTGCTGCCCATAACATCACCATATGGCTCCTGACTGTGGGCCTCTGGGGGGATAAATTAGACTTCAGGTGAGAATAATGGGTTCTGGTCAGTCCTTGGCTGGAGACCCTTCTTTTTGGGATGTCGGAAATGTCCTAGGCCTGGCGTTGTGACTCACACCTGTAATCCCAACATTTCGGGAGGTGAAGATGGGTGGGTTGCTTGAGCCCAGGAGTTCGAGACTGGCCTGGACAATATGGCAAAACCCCATCTCAACAAAAAATACAAAAATTAGCTGGGTATGGAGGTGCATGCCTGTAGTCCCAGCTACTTGAGAAGATGAGATGGGGGGATTGCTTGAGCCGGAGAGGTTGAGGCTGCAGTGACCCGAGATTGTACCACTGCACTGCAACCTGGGTGACAGAGTGAGATCCTGTCGCAAAAAAAAAAGAAAAAGAAAAAGAAAAAAATGTTCTAAAATTAGATTGTGGTGATGGTTGCAAACTGTGAATCTACAAAAAAAAATTAAATTATACACTTGAGTGAATGGTATGGTATGTGAATATCTCGATAAAGCTATTTTTAAAAATAGATTACATGATTCAGCCTGAAAAGAAAGGAAATTCTGACATATGCTACAACACAGATGAACTTTGAGAATATTGTGCTAAATGAAAGAAGTCAGGTAGAAAAGGAGAAATGCTCTGTGATTTCACTTATGTGAAGTACTTAGTCAAATTCATAGAGACAGGAAGTAGACCCTTCGGAGCCCCACCAACTTCATCTGCACCTGGAAAAAATCGTGCCCCAAATATAAAATGTGCTTCGAGGAGCAAGCAAGATGGAAGACTTTGTGCGTGCCCACATGCTATTACCTCCTGTGGAGTGGATGGTGAACCCTCCAGGCCAACCCTTCTGCCAGGTCTCCGGAGGCTGTGAGTGCCTATGGGATCATATTAGCAGGAGGAAATGCCTCTGTCCCACCCTCATAAGTCAGTTCCCGCCCCTCCCAAAATAAAGCCTTCCCATCTGAGCATCTCCAGAAGCATCTCGGGAGCCCCAGCCACTCATATCCCTCTGCTCTGCACCCCTGCCCCACAGTTGACATCCACTCATAGCCACTTATGGAAGTGTTGGCACCCACAGAGATTGGGCCTACCCCAGGGTGCTGCCCTTAGATTCCCCCAAAGCTGCAGACTCTCAGGGTGCCAGGAAAGTTGCCTTGCCTCCCAGCCTCAGAGCCATACATACCACGCTCTGCATGGAAGAGGTGTGTGCCCCCAGTCCCATCTCATGCCACAGTGATGCCCTCTATCACCTGTGCCTTGCAGAGTTTCTCTCGCTGACCAGAGGGATGCCAGGAGTTTCTACAGGGTTCTCTCTGCAGGGCTCAGGTCAAACCCACCATCTTGGTGTCAGCCCCCATTCCAACTCCTCAGGCAGGGCAACCCACCTCTATGCAAATCAGTGTGAGCCTCTCACCTGCACCCACCAGACAGGCGGCCAACTGTCTGCACCGCCCAGGTCCCAACCAGCTGGAAAAGTGTCTGGTCTCTCTGAGGACACGGGAAGTTCCTGGTGAGCAGGATCTTGTCTTGTTCCTTTGTCTCTGCACCCTGCAGACTCAGTGTGCTGAGTACAGCGTAGGTGTTCAGGAATGTCCTTGGAATGGAATCATATGCTGAGCTCCTGTGGGACTTCCTGGAAGTGTGCTCTTTTCCTCCCATGAGCTAATACTAGTAACAGCACCACCAACTATCATTACTGAGTGTTTATTCTGCACGAAGCACATTGTCAAGCGCCATGCATGCCACACGTCTAGGAATCCTCATAACAATCCCACTAGCTGGGTATTGTCACTTTCCTCCACCCCATGTAACAGACGAGAAAACAGAGGGGGAGTCAGGATCCATGTAAGGTCTGTCTGACCCCCAGGCCTCCTTCTGAATGCCCAGGCTCTGCAACTTCCCACCAGATGTGGCCTTTATGAAACAACAGAGGGCTGGGCTGGGTCTAAACACAGGAAAGAACCTTCCAGCAGTGGCCATCTGGAAGCTGCTGAGCATGGGGATTTCAAGTGATTTTGAAAGTGCCTTCTTGTGACCACTGGCCCAAGAATCCCCCCATTGCATGTGACAAGCTCTGTGTCATTTCGAAACCAGACTCTCTGGGCTTGGGGTGCAGAAAGAGGGCAGTCTGCCCAGCCCCTTGCTTGAGTTAGAACCCTAGATCTTTTCCTCCTATGACTGACCACTTACCATGTGCCAATCATGCTACCTGTATCATGACAACAAGCCTAAAGGAGATGCATCATTGGCGCCATTTTCCAGATGGGAAACTGCCGCTCAGAGAGATGAAGCAACCCGACCAAGGTAACACAGTTATTAAGCAAGAAGCCAAAGACAGAACCTTCTGATATCAAAGCTGGGGCTTTGTTTCTACTACACGACCTCTGTTATTCAAATTTGGAAGGATACCTAATAATCTGGAAGGATATCCAAAGGACTTCCTGCTGAAGTTTGAACCTATTTTTTTTTTTTTGAAGAGACGGGGTCTCAACTGTCACCCAGGGTGGAGTGTTGTGGTACAATCACATCTCACTGCAGCCTCAAACTCCTGGGCTCCAGGGATCCTCCTGCCTCAGCCTCCCAAAGTGCTAGGATTACAGGTACCACAAATAAAATTTAAGCCATCGTCATCATCATTATCATTCAGATGCATGGAAATGTAACATATATCCAGGAAATGCACAAACCTTAGTGAACAGCTGGATGAATTCTTGCAGTGTGAACACATCCATGTAACCAACACCAAGCAGACCATCAGCAGCACCCCCTGCAGGAAGACCTCTAGTAACCCCCTCCAATCAGCACACAGAGCCATGGGGAACTGCTGTCCTGACTTGTGAAATCACACATGAGCTTGACTGTTGTGGAACATCATGGCAATGGAGTCCTGCTCCTACTCTGTGCTCTTTGGTGTCTGGCCTCATTTTACATTCTATGCTTGTGGGATTCATCCATGTCCTTGTGTGTCATCGTGGTTTGTTGACATGGTGTTCTCGTCGGGTGACTACACTGTCACAGGTCTGTCCATTCTGCTATTGACAGGTGTTTGGAGGGTTCCAGTTTCCAGTTGTTTAACCGTTTCCTTTGGTTCAGATGGAGAAAAGTGGGTCACTCTCCCACACAAGCTGGGCTCTCCCACCTCCCTCTTCCTCGCCCTGGGGAAGGCCCTCTCCTTTGGCTTCCCTCCCATCCTGCGGACCTGTGGGAATTTGGAGCTTCATTTCAGATACTCTCTGGCAGGCTTTCATGGTGGATGGAATCCAGGCAATGGGACTATTCTGGTCAATAGGGCTTTTCAGGGGAGGTCTCATGCCATGGGCTGAGAGGATGTGTTGTCACCTCATGGGGGTATTCTCAGGAGATGAAAAAGAGGGCCCACTCTCTTCTGGTCTGCAGTGAGGGTGGGGGCAGCCAATTTCCAGGTTCTGCCAACTCTTCTGACTTCCACGTCTGTCTATGCTGGGCGGGTAAGAGAATTCATATGGCAGAGCTCCAAGACACAGTGACTCATCCGTAGAATGGAGATTATGACAGTACCTACTTATATTTATTATGTGTGGAATTCTTAGGGCAGTAACCCCCACACAGTAAGGCGGGTTCCAGCAGAGCTGTGGTCTAACCCAAACTCTGCCTGTAGCTGCTGTGTGACCCTGGTTAAGTTTCTAACCTCTCTGAGCTCCAGCTTCCTCACCTGTAATATGGGAATCACAGTGTCTTCTTCATGATGTGGCTGTGAAAACCAAATGAGATAAGAACTCAGGGTCTGACACACAGTACAAACTCAGTCAGTAGTAGCTCTTTTTCACAGATTTTCCCCTCTCAGCATCTGATAGACTTCCTGCTCCCTTCCACCCTCCACCTGGAGAGCTTGTCAGGTTGTGGCCTAACAGTATCATCAATGTTTTTCCGACTGTTGCCAGGGAAGCAAAAACACACAGACTTGCTGATACGTCCCAAGAAACAGCCAGGCCCAGTAGACACTAAGACCTGCTGATGGGCAGAAGCAAAGGGATTTCAAATTCACACAGACTTTCAGAGATAGGAAAAGGCACGAAAATCTTTATATCTTCATCCTCATTGCTAATTATTCAAATGTAAATTATATAATGCTTTTTTCTCTTGAGATAGGATATCACTCTGTCGCCCAGGCTGAATGAAGTGCAGTGGCTTGATCATGGCTCACTGCAGCCTCAAACTCCTGGGATCAAGCAATCCTTCCACCACAGCTTCCTGAGTAGCTGAGACTACAAACCCACATCACCATGTGCAGTGAATTTTACTTCTTTTTTTTTTTTTTTTTTTTTACAAGACAGGATCTCACTCTGTCACCTAGGCTGGAGGGTAATGACTCAGTCTTGGCTCACTGCAGCCTTGATCTCCTGGGCTCAAGTGACCCACCCACCTCAGCCTCTCCAGTAGCTGGATTACAAGCGCACAACATCATGCCTGGCTAATTTTTGTATTTTTTGTAGAAACAGGGTTTCACCATGTTGGCCAGCCTGGTCTCGAATTCCTGGTCTCAAACGATCTGCTCGCCTCACCCTCTCAAAGTTCTGGGATTACAGGCATGAGCTACTACGTCCGGCCTCCCAGCTAACTTTAAAATTTTTAGTGGAAATGGGGTCTCACCATGTTGCCCAGACTGGTCTTGAACTCCTAGGCTCAAGAGATCCACCCACCTCAGCCTCCTAAAGTGCTAGGATTACAGGTGTGAGCTACCACACCCAGCCTCCAAAAACCTTTATATCTTCTGACCCAGAAATTTCACTTCTGGAAATCTATACTAAAAAAACCATCAAACAAAAGAAAAATACCCAGTAATAACACAAGCAATAGAATTAGTAGATGGAGGACATTGAAAATTACAACTGCAGCTGTCCTCTTTTATCTTCAGGGGACACATTCCAAGACCCCCAGTGGCTACCTAAAAGCACAGATAGGACCGAACCCCAGATAGACTATGCTTGTTCAAATCTTCGGTAAAGTTCAGTTTATAAATTAGGCATGGTAAGAGATTAACAACAATGACAAATAATAAAATAGAACAAGTATGACAATATACTATAATAATGTGGGAAAGAAGGGCAGAAATCAAATCTTTCTTCTGTAAGCAAACTTCCCTGAGTCCTTCCTCCTCCTGTGGAATTGTATCCTGCTTTGCAAGCTTTATAAGTTTTATAAGTTTACAAATTCTTGTATTCTTGTTTTCCAGAGCTGATAGCTGTAAGTTTCTGTAACACAGCGAAGGTCATGAGAAATGCCTAAGCAGGTTGGTATACGCTGTGGCAGAAGCCAACAGATAAAGCCCATGCTAAAATCCTTGAGCTCTGCAGATAACAAGCATCTCTGCCACACAGTGAAAGCCATAGGTAAGCCTGAATTATGTGCCTGTCATTGCTCGATAAACTCTCTTTGTTCTGCACCTGCAAACTTGTTTTCGCCCCACTCCGTACGTCATGTATATGTAAAAGGTCAAACCCTCTCTTTGGTGCTCAGTTTTCGGATGCGAATCCACTAAGCTGGTGCACCTAAATAAAGTTCTCCTGTTTCATCCATTGGTCTCTCCTGTCTCCTGAACTTCCACAACAATAATAAAAGTTATGGGAATGTGGGTCTCTCTTTGTCTTTCTCAAAATATCTCAGTGTCCTGTATAGTACAGGTTACTGAAACCGTGGCAAGCGAAACTTCCAGGAAACTGATAAGGAGGAACTACTGTAGCTTCTATATGTTTAAGAAGATAAAAGAAGCCAGGCGCAGTGGCTCATGCCTGTAATCCCAGCACTTTGGGAGGCTGAGGTGGGTTTTACCTGAGGTCAGGGGTTCGAGACCAGCCTGGCCAACATAGTAAAACCCCATCTTGACTAAAATACAAAAATTAGCCAGGCATGATGGCACATGCCTATAGTCCTAGCTACTCGGGAGGCTGAAGCAGGAGAATTGCTTGAACCTGGGAGGTGGAGGTTGCAGTAAGCCGAGATCACACCACTGCACTCCAGCCTGCTGACAGAGTGAGACTCCATCTCTAAATAAATAAATAAAAAGATAAAGATTGAACATGTTCAGTTGAAGCATGGAAGATACTTAAAAGACCCAGATCAAATTTACAGAGAGGACCAAATGCAATGAGATGAAAAAAAAAAAAAAAATGGATAGGATTGACAGCAGATCAGAGCATGCAAAAGAAAAGGTTATTTAGTTTACTTATTATAAGCAGTGATGATGATGAGGAGGAGGATGAGAGTCACTGCAACTGACACTTATTGGTCTCTAGCTATGAACCAAGCCCTGTTCACATATCATCTTTTCATCCTCACAATAACCCTACGAAGTAGGTACTGTCATCACCACTGTCTTACACAGGAGCAAGAGGAAGACGAGGAGCTAATAATCAGCTTGCTCCAAGGTAAGCAGCCAGAATGTCAGGGAGGCCAGGCTGTTAACCCAGGCAATCTGGGTTTGAATCCCATCTCCCCAGTCCTCTTACCCTCCAGGCGTGCTGTGACTACTGTAATGGCATTGCCTGAATCGGTGAGGCTTGATGCTATGTGCTTTATAATGTTGTCTCTAAATCTCACAGCCATCAGGAAAGGGAGGGTCTGTTGACCCTATTTTGCAGATGAAGAAACTAAGGCTCCTGGAGGTAAAGTAATTATTCCAGGGTCCCGCCGTTGGTAAGACAAAGAATGAGGATTTGAACCAGATCTGTCTGATCCCACACTTGGCCTGCTGGGTGTGCCCTGGGGTTTCTGGAGGTGTCCGAGATAACACTGAAGATGGGGCTTATGAGGACGGTTTGCAGCATCAAAGCCCTTCTCTCCCATTAGGGAAAAGCCTTCTGGAATCAACAAAGGGCTTGTAGCTACTTTTACTCCCATCCCTCCATACCAGATGGAGGGTGGCGTGGGTTCTGAGAGGTAGCCATGTGACCCACCAAAAGCCCCGGTCTAGGATTGTCTACAGGGTAAGACGTCACACTGGTAAGTGCACAAGGGAATGAATATTGAGCCTATGTGGACAGGGGTGCATCAAAAAATGTGCCAGAGGCATCTCTTTTGCTTGCTGTTGAGTTATTTTGCACGTAGATTGTTGGCACCCATGTGAGGTGGTCAGTTGGTTGACTGAATCGAGGAACAAAGGCAATAATCAGATTTAAAAGGGAGGGAAGAGAAAAGAGAAGGGAGAGAGAGAAGCTCCTAGCAGTGACTGTTGCTGGCATATTCTTTTGGATGAGCTGGTTTGCTGGCAGCAGAGGTCAGCCTGGGCATTCTCTCCTTAGCCTTCTAACAGGTATCAAAGAAGCAATTTCTGCTGTGGGGGGACAAGGTTCTTGGGGTAGCCCTGGTGGTTACCATCTCCATGCTGTGGCCATGTGTGTCCTCCCATCAGCTCCTCCACCCAAGTTGGACTGGCTCCACCCCGTTAGCCTCGTTAGGATTCTCACATGTAAACTGGGGCAAACCTCTGCAGGGGAATTTGTCAACACACATCAATTGCCTTCAAATTGTGTGTGTGCTTTGACTCAGCAAGTCCACGTTAGGAGTAGATACTATGGAAACAATTCTGGACATGAACTGAAATTTGGCCCTCTTTCACTGTACAGTCTAGATTAATTAAAAAAAAATCAGAAGCAACCCCATATATCCATCAATGGAGCTTCATTAGATAAATGATGTAGCACTATAATAATGTATATAGCAGTATAATGAAATAGGAACCTGCCTTTCACAGTGTTACTATAGAAGAATATTTAATGACATAGAAATATTTGCAAGTTATGTCAGCAGATGAAAAACTAGGCTATGAAGCACTGCATAGGTAACATTTTCCTACTTTGGTTAGGGGAAAAGTATGGTGAGGGAGAGACAGAAAGAGAGGCAGGCAGCAACGGGGCCACAGACGGACGTACATCAAAATGCCAATGTGCTTAATCAATTTACAGGTGACTTTAAGTTTAGGTTTTCCAAATCTTCTACACCGAGTGTATATTTCTTTTATCAGAAAGGGCGTGGTGGGGAAGCCAAGGCCTGGTGCTCACACCTGTAATCCTAGCACTTTGGGAGTTGATGCGGAAGGATTGTCTGAGGCCAGGAGTTGGAGAGCAGCCTGGGCAACACAGTGTTGTTTAAAAAAAGAGAAAAATGAGCCAGGCGTAGTGGCACATGCCTGTGGTCTCAGCTACTTGGAAAGCTGAGGAAGGAAGATTGCCTGAGTCCAGGAGGTCAAGGCTGCCGTGAGCTATGACCATACCACTGCACTCCAGCCTGAGTGACAGAGTGAGAACCTATCTCAAAATATACGTATATATGAATATAAATAAATAAGTGGGAAACAAAGCCCATATGTTAAAAAAACAAAACAAAACAAAACAAAACAAATCTCCCCAGTGCCAGAAAAGTGGAAGCGAAAGAAGCATGTGTTGCCTCCACGAGAGTGGGGTGGGAGGGAGGGCTGGACAAGGCTGGGTGTGGTGCATCTGATATAAGGGGGGGCTGCCTGCATGGAAAGGGACTTCCAGCAGCTGCCTCCACTGCCCTGAGCTGTGATCATGGAACTTGCCCTGCTGTGTGGGCTGGTGGTGATGGCTGGTGAGTCGGGGACCGAACCCAGACTGGGAAGGGAAGGAGGGAGGCCAGTGCACCTGTCTTTGCTAGATTAGGGGTTGTTGCTCTGATCCCTAGGACCCTGGTCCCCACTCCCCAATCCTTCTGCCCCTCTGCAAAAAGCCTTCAGTGGCCGCCAGTCTCCTAGCATGGTAGCTTCAGCCATGGGTGGCCAAGCTGTGACAGTAAGAAACTAGAAGTCCAGAACGGGGGCCTGCTGGTCCGTGATGATGATGCTTTGGACACAGATCACTTCACCCCTGCCTCTCCCACTGAATAGTAGCAACATTGCCAGCCGGGCGCAATGGCTCACACCTGCAATCCCAGCATTTTGGGAGGCCGAGGCGGGTAGATCATGAGGTCAAGAGATCGAGACCATCCTGGCCAACATGGTGAAACCACACCTGTACTAAAAATCCAAAAATTAGCTGGGCATGGTGGTTCACACCTAGTCCCAGCTACTCGGGAGGCTGAGGCAGGAGAATCGCTTGAACCCAGGAGGCGGAGATTGCAGTGAGCCAAGATCGCACCACTGTACTCCAGCCTGGGAACAGAGCAAGACTCCATCTCAAAAAAAAAAAGAAAAAAAGAACGACCATTATGAATGCATAGCACTCCATATTTTTAGAGTTGTTTCATGTTCATGATCTTCCTATAACCTGGGAAGAGGGTTCCCTTGACCTTCGACGAGGGGTGGAGCAGTTTCCGTTTGATCTTAAGCAGACCAAATGTAAAATGCACTTGCTAGGAAATTGGCCTTTTTTTCCTCAATCTATCTCAAAATTGTGATTGAGAAAGGACTTGCATGTTTACATGTAGTTTTGTGGTATCTTGGGACTCTGAAATTCTCTAGAGGAACATGTCTCCAGGATTACAGCAAAAACCGTTAGGAAATTTGCAATCAAGCTGCAAAAATGTATCTCTCAGATGTAAAGAGGGAAGAGACTGCAGAGATCAAATACATAGATGAACCTTCAGTCAAATGCAGGCCCTGCCATCTCTTGGCAGTATGACTTTAGCCAAATTGCCCAACCTTTCAATATCCTCATCTGTAAAATGGGCACAACCCCCTTCATAGGGCTATTAGAAGGAAGGACTCTAATGAGAAAGTAGTTACTAAGTGTTGAGTAAGCGTAAATAATAGCTTTACACATGGCACATGCATGAAAGATGGCAGTGGCACCTCCTCCCACCCACTGTGCCCATCCCTTGGGAGAAGGAGCTTCATCCCCATCAGTGGCAGCCAAGGGTGGAAAAAGCTATCCAGGCAAGAATTGCTGACAAGCTGAGTCAGTTCACCATCACCTCCCCAGCCACAGCTCCAGCTCCAGTTCTCAGGCTGGGTCCTCCTCATCTTAAAATTATGAAAAATAAGCTGCAGCACGGTGGCTCAGGCCTGTAATCCCAGCACTTTGGGAGGCCAAGGCAGGTGGATCAAGAGGTCAGTAGTTCGAGACCAGCCTGGCCAACATGGTGAAACCCTGTCTCTACTAAAGATACAAAAAATAGTCAGGCGTGGTGGTGCATACTTATAATCCCAGATACTCGGGAGGCTGAGGCAGGAGAATCACTTGAACCTGGGAGGTGGAGGTTGCAGTGAGCCGAGATCACGCCATTGCACTCCAGCCTGAATGACAGGGTGAGCCTCCATATCAAAAACATATATATATGACCAATAAGACCACCCAAAAGCATTCTGAATCAAAGCTGAATGTACTTCTTGCATGGCAAGGGAGAGCTGCCTCATTCAGGTGTGACTTCAGTTTCTGTATTTCTGACCCCAGATTGAAAGAGCTAGATTTAGAAAAAGAGGACAGAGGTACCCTAAGAAAGGCAAGATTCTGAACACGGGGCTCTGGCTTGTCTGCCAGGTGGACTCTCCATTTGCAGTTGGGTTCCTTATGGAATCCAGGAATCTCTGATGGATTGTGTATGATTCCAGAGGCCCCAGGATCCTTCACCAGTGCAGCCAAAGGTTAGGAAGGCTTCTCTTTTACATGTCTTGACAGCTGGGGTCACCATGTCAAACAGACATGGCAACATGGACTCCCACGCTTCGAGGGAACACACTGGGGACATGAAGGCCCAGTCACTTTTAGTTGCAACCCAAGGTCACCCACCTGTGGTCTCACTGTTTGTCCACTGCATGAGTTCCTCCCATCCTCCCTTCCCACCCCAACGGGCCCCAATGCGGGACCCTAGGAAGACAGAAGTTAGGGTACCTCACATTGGAGCCCGTTGGGTGGGAAGGGAAGTTGTACTATTAACTTCATTTGCCTGAGGTTGGGTGCGGTTTCCATAACTAGGCTCACTTGAAGCGGGGCTGCCCAGCCCCGTCTCTCTGAGACTCTGGGCCCCATCTGGATGTGTGCTGCCTGCATTCTCGAATCATCTCCTGGGGTTGCACACATGTGCACTTCTGTTCCCTTTTGTCTTACCTGTTTCTCCCAACCTCCCACCTGAATTCATGGACTTAATATATTTTATTTCTCCTAACTCAACATAATGCATTTCTCTCTTCCAGTAAAATCAATTCCCCTTACCATCAATTCTAACCAGCAATTATTATGAATGAAATAGAATTATCCGTGAAAAGCATCAATTTCTAAATCACTCTGTCTCCCAGGAGACCCACACACTGTCTTTATTAGAGACTCAGATTTTTCTAGGGGCTGGGGGTAAGAAGGGTAAGTTGGGATTATTCTTCCCATTGTGGAGTGGGACATCAATGCCCAGAGACAGAGAATGAAACCAGACCATCTTAAGTGATGAATTCTGGCTCCATTTACCAGCCACCAAGACTCTGAGCAAGTTACTGAGCCTCAAACAGCTCATCTGTAAGATGGGGGTTAAAAATAATATTCATTGTACCAATGTTGGTTTTAACAAATGAATCACAAGTCAGAGGATAACACTGGAGGAAACTGGCTGAGGGGTATACAGGAACTTTCTATCTTTGCAACTTTTCTTTACATCTAGAATTACTCTAAAATAAAAAGTTTCTTTATTTAATATAACAGCAATTATCTAGCCAAATGGAGTCAAGAAATCAATACACAAGAAGACTTATAGTAAGTACTCAATAATTGGCATTTTTTCCTTGAGACAAAGTCTGTTGCCCAGGCTGGAGTGCAGTGGTGCGATCTTGGCTCACTGCAGCCTCCATCTTCCTGGGCTAAGGTAATCCTCCCACCTCAGCCTCCCAAGTAGCTGGGATGACAGGAGTGCACCACCACATGCAGTTAAATTTTGTTTCGTTTGTAGAGACAGGGTGTCGCCATGTTTCCCAAGCTAGTCTCGAACTCCTGGGTTCAAGCAATCTGCCACCTTGGCTTCCCAAAGCCAAGATCATGACACTGCACTCCAGCCTGGGAAACAGAGTGAGACTTTGACTCTCAAAGTGCTGGGATTACAGGTGTGAGCCACTGTGCCTAGCCTGTCATTTTTTTTTAATAGCAGTAATAGATGTCATTTTATTTTCATCATCATTTGAGGTCACCCATTTGGTCTAGGCAGAGCAGAGGTGCCATCCTGTGCCCACTGGCACTGCCCTGAAATGTATCTTCTCTCCTCTCCTGGTTGCTGGGCTGCTTGGCAGGTGTGATTCCAATCCAGGGCGGGATCCTGAACCTGAACAAGATGATCAAGCAAGTGACTGGGAAAACACCCTTCCTTTCCTACTGGCCCTACGGCTGTCACTGCGGACTAGGTGGCAGAGGCCAGCCCAAAGATGCCTCCGACTGGTAACTCCTTTCCCAGGGATGGCAATCCTATTCTGCCCCCGACTCCAGGACTCTTCTTTCCTCTCCACCAACCTATTCATTTAGTTGAGTTGAATCCATTTTGTCAAGCATCTACTATGTGCTAGAAACCACTGAGTGCCGACACCATCCCAGCCCTCCTGGAGCTTCCCTTACAGAAGGTTCCCCAGGGTCCCTGAAGGCCAGACACTCCCTTGCACTCCCATCCCCTACTCTAGTTACAAGGACCACATTCACTCCCCACTGCAATGGACATTGTTTTTTTAAAGCCCCCACCCTCCTTTTGTCGTTATTTCATTTGATCTTCGTAACAACGCTGGGAGTCAGCTAGAGGAGCTGTGAGAGGCAGCCAGGCCTGGAGGCACTGCCCCGATCTGCCACTTATAGGCTGTGTGACCTTGGGCAAGTGGCTTGATCTCCCGGAGTCTCAGTTTCTTCATCTCTGAAAAGGGGATAATATGAGCACCTCCATCCCATGGTGGTCTAAAAGATTAAGACAGAATACATAGATAAAGCAGGTGTCTGGCACATAGGAATCGCTCAGAAAATGTTAGTTACCATGATCCTAAGGAAGACTGGAGCCCTGCAGGCCTTGACTCTTCCCAGGTGGGGACATGGGTTCTTCTCCCGGGTGAGGGCAGCCAGAGACCCCAGTAGGCCGGGGACCCGTGCAGCTGTGCACCCTGTCTGCTCCAGGTGCTGCAGGACCCATGACTGCTGCTACGCCCACCTGAAGACCCACAGGTGCCGCTTCCACATGGACCATTACAGATACAACTTTTCCCAGGGGGAAATCCACTGCTGTGAGTACCCAGACCTCAGGGTTGGAGCTGAAGACCCAGGAAGGGTGTTCTGGCCCCACTGCCTTCACAGCACAGCCACTAGACCTCTCTTTTTTGCACGGGCTCACTGGCTGCAGCTGGACTGGGAAGAGGCAAGAATGGGTATGGGGGTACAGAGAAGGTCCATGGGAGGATTGACCCCTTTAACATCCGGAATTCCCATGGGAGGATTGACTCCTTTAACATCCGGAATTCAGGCCCATGACTGACCAGCTTGGTGACCACGTTGCTTGACCTCTCCAAACCCCAGTACCCTCATCTGTAATCTACCCCATTCAGTTATTGTAAGAACTGAAACGAAACAGACAGAATGGGCCTCACAGGATGCCTGCCACAGTAAATTACACAGGGCTCCCGATTGGCTGTGATTTTCATCATCATTGATGCTCACGGCAGCCTGTCGAGGATCAGCAAAACCCTGATTATCTCCATTGTACAGACCAGGAAACCGAAACTAGAGTGGGGAAGTGTTTACCTCCAATTGACAGAGCCTGGGCTAGAACCCAGGGCACCTGGCCCCTGCATCCTTTCCAGCATCACAAGTGTAGAAATGTAGCAGGTCTCCAAGGCTCATCAAGAGGGCTCATCAAGGCAGCTGCTGCTAATTGAGGACCTCATAGTAACAGTAACAATAATATCCAACATTCATTGAGCACTTACCATAGGCTAAGTGCCTTGTCTTCCTTATTTTAACTCTCATAACAGCCCCTAGGCAGCTCTTACCATTATCCCCACTTTATAGATAATGAAACTGTGATCCCTCCTGCTCAGAGTCTTTGCACTGCATACACTGTTGCCATCCCCCACTCCCCAACCCCAGCTTTCTCCAGGAAGAGCAGACACTTCAGATTTCACCTCGATCGGCCCTTCCACCCTGTTTTCTTCTCTCCTAGCCCTGCATGGTTCCTTGCTTCCACTTTGCATAGTTGTTTATTCCTCCCTCTAGTGCTCTAATACCTGCCTCTCTCCCATGCCTCTATCGTTCAGTCCTCTCCTGCCATGACACGGTAGGTGCTCAATAATTGTTTAATGACTGGGTGAATAAATAAGTGAAGATGCAGTGGCACACAGGGAGGTTACGGTATGTGGCCAAGGTCATGCAGCTAGACTCACGGTCGCTGGGACGAGTACCCCTAGGTTCCCATCCGGGGTTCGATTGAGCAGGAACTGCACTGCCTTCAGAGGCTGCTAGACCCATACCTGGCTCTGTCTTGGGAAAGGAGACACAGAGCTCTCCATCCTCCACCCACAGCTGACAAGGGAAGCTGGTGTGAGCAGCAGCTGTGTGCCTGTGACAAGGACGTGGCCTTCTGCCTGAAGCGCAACCTGGACACCTACCAGAAGAAACTGCGTTTCTACTGGCGGCCCCACTGCCAGGGGCAGACCCCTGGGTGCTAGGAGAAGCCCACACCCTCTACCCTGTTCCTCAGCATGGAGCTCCAGCGTCCCCACCCCAGTATCTAACCTAAACCAGCCTGGCTTTTCAAACACTCCTAGGGGAGGTAGTCCCTGCCTCCCCTGAACTCCCTACCAGTGCCTGCTGACCTTCTGAAGCTTTCCAGAGCCTCCCAGTTGAGGCAGCAGCTGTGTCCTCTGAGGGTGGATGGGAATCTTGGGAGAAGCCCAAGCCAGGGAGCCCTCAGGGATGGTGTTTGGACCAAAGCATCAGGGTGGGGGGAGGGGTCTGTGGCTGTCCCCCACCTGCTGGCCCCCCACCGGTCCTTTCTCACCCCTCCAATGTAATCTCAGATCTGCAACTGGAACAGCCACTCTCAAGGGCAATATTGATCTTTCTGTCCATGTGGCTGTCTCTCTTAAAACCTCAAGGCCTTCCACTGTCGTAAGGTAAAGCCTCTCATAGGTGTTGGGGACCCCACACAGTTGGCCGTGTGACCCTCTCCCCAGGCAGGCTCTGAAGTCCCTGCAGGTGGAGACCATACCTGTCTTAAACTCAGTTGCATCCCTGGTGCCGAAAGCAACACTCAGAACGAAGAAGGAGCTATGGAAATCCCTCTTGGGTGAAGCACTAGACAAGCTCTGTGGCTGCAGGCACCAGAACCTTGAGTACTTTGTCCAGCCTACAAGCACTGGCTCAGGGTGAATTACCAGGGGCTACTGAATGGCTATTACTTTAATCACCACTGATCCCCACCTCCTTGGGGTCAAAGGGCTACTTTCCGGAAGTCTCCCCGGGCTGACTCCTCCTCCCTGGCTGCAAGGGTTCACTCCCTCCTCCAGGCTCCCACAGCTTGGCTTCATGGCTCTGCCATTACCAAGCTTGGCCTAGGGTGGCAAATGGAACTTCTCTGATCTCCCCCAACCAGACTGGAGCCTCTGGAAGATGGAGACCATGTCTTTGCCATCTCTGTTTCCCCTGTTTTCCCACAAACAAGGTGCTCGATTCATGCCTGTGGTTGGGGTGAGCCCACAGCGGATACACAGAGGTTACAGCAGACGGCATGGATGACCACTCAGATCCCCTCCAGGCCCAAGACCCGTCTTCCAGAGTGAGGCCAGGTGTTGGCAGCCAAGTGCTCCAATCAGCCTCCTTCTCCTGAGCATTGCCCTGGTCTACTGAGAGCTACTGGGCCCCCACCCTACCCCTCCCATCAAGAGGCCACCTGTCACCCATGGCCAGGAGAGACTGATACCATGGAGGGTACAATTGCCACCCCACCCCCTCCCCACCACCTCTGTGCAGGGCCATCTGGATGGAACAACACCCTCAAGTTCCTCCTGGGATCAGGCTGAGGCCAGGCCTCTCCTGGAACCACCTCTCTGCTTGGTCTCACCCCATAGCCTATCCAGTTTTCCGGGTTCCTGCTCAGGTTTCTCCAGAAAGTACTTTCTCAGTAAAGTGTTTGCACAAGAATCCTTGTCTCAGGCTCTGCTTCCAAGGAATGACACCTTTTTCCTATGAGGACTCCCAATCTGCCATTTGTGTGTAGTTAGCTGTTTCCAGGCACCTGCAGTCGCCCATGCTCTAGGCCTGTGGCACCAACCGTGGCTCGGCTGCCTGAGCAGTTCTGAGGTGCAGTGGTTCATGTGAGGTAGTGTCACAGGAATGAAGAACTGTGGGCGCTGCGTTCAAATTCCAGTTCTATACACCACTCTGGATGGGATACTGATGAGGGTGCGGCTGTGCCTGTGTGGGGGCACAGCACAGGGAAGTCTCTGTACCTTCTCAGTTTTGCTGTGAACCTAAAACTGCCATATAAAAATAAAGTCTAGGCTGGGGATAGTGGCTCCTGCTTGTAATGTCAACACTTAGGGAGGCCAGGGCAGGCAGATCACCCAAAGTCAGGAGTTCAAGACTACCTTGGCCAACATAGCAAAACCCTCTCTCTACTAAAAATACAAAAATTAGCCAGGCATTGTGGTGGGTGTCTGTAATCCCAGCTACTCAGGAGACTCAGGTAGGAGAATCGCTTGAACCCGGGAGACGGAGATTGCAGTGAGCTGAGATCATAACACTGAACTCAAGCCTGGGCGACAGAGCAAGACTCTGTCTCAAAAAATAAAATAAAAACAAAGTCTAGTTTTTAAAAATATCCATTTATATCACTGACTAGGAGGAAATAGTCTCTGTTTAAAGTATAAATGAAAATATGGAGATCAGGGGAAGACGGCCGACTAGGAACAGCTCAGAATTGCAGCTCCCAGTGAAAGTGCAGAGGGTGAGTGGATGCTGCATTTCCAGATGGATTTTTATTGCCCACAGACCAGGAGATTCCCAGGCGGAGGAGCCCCACGGGTTGCCAGTGCGGCTGTTTCGGCCTACGCAGCTGCTTTGCCTGCACCCTGGCGCAGCAGTTCTCCATACAAAAGACACTGGTCCGGGTGCCCTCTTAGCTGGCGATTGGAGCCCTGAGACGGCAGAGTTGCCCATTCATCTGAAATAGCAAGCCAGGCCAGGAGATTCCTAGGCAAAAAAACCACCAGGAATCTCAGCACAGCTGTTTCAGCCAGCTCAGTGAGTCGCGGCACGGGAGATCCTGGTGCCTTTTCAACAGGGAGATAGTCGACCGTTCAACAACAACAACAACAAAAGACTCTGAGTCAGGGAGCCAGGTGATCAGGCTCGGCTGGTCCCACCCCCCCCCCCCCCCAAAAAAAAAACAGTAATTGAAAACTGGGTTGAGAGTTTCACAGCAAGGACAATCGAACCCAGGACGGTCCGGCTCTGTGGGGGAGGGGTGTCCGCCATTACTGAGACACTCCACCACTACGGAGGCAGTCTGCCATCGCTGAGGCAGTCCGTTGTTGCTGAGGCAACCCGCCATTGCCGAGGCAACCTGCCACTACAGAGAGTCCGCCATAACAGAGGCGGGCCACCACTGCAGAGGCAGTTCTAACTACACTCATATAAACAGGACTCCAGGGAAGATCACAAGGCAGCTGGGCAGAGCCCACAGCAGCTCAGCAAAGCCTCTGCAGGCAGACAGTGACTAGGCTGCCTCCTCGCTGGGCAGGGCAGCCCTGAAAGAAAAAAAAAGGCAGCAGCACAACAGAAACTCATAAATAAAGCCCTAACTCCCTGGGACAGAGCACCTGGGGAAAAAAAAAAAAGGGGGGAGTTTATGAGTTCTGCTGCAGCAGACCTAAACGTACCTGCACAGCAACTCTGAATGAACAACAGAGCTCACAGCTCAGGACTTGAGTTCCAATAAAGGACAGACTGTCTCCTTAAGCAGTTCCCTGACCCCCGTATATCCAAAGAGTCACCTTATAAAGGAGAGAACAGACTGACATTTGGTGGGCATCCTTCTGGGACAAAGATAGCAGAAGAGGAAACTGGTAGCAACCCTTCTGTTCTGCAGCCGGGGCGATCCCCCGGCAAGCAGGGCCTGGAGTGGACCTCAGCAGTCCTACAGCAGAGGGGCCAGACTGTTAGAGGGAAAGCTAAGAAAAAGAAGTAACTTCAGCCTCCACAAACTGGAAGTTCACTCAGGGACCCAATCTGAAAGTCAATAAATACAAAGACAACAGGTGGATAAACCCACAAAAATGGGAAGAACCAGTGCAAAAAGGATGAAAACACCCAAAACCAGAACACCTCTCCTCCTAAAAGGGATCACAACTCCTCACCAGCAAGGGATCAAGGCTGGATGAAGAGGGAGTGTGATGAAATTACAGAATCAGACTTCAGAAGGTGGGTAATAAGAAACTACAGTGAGCTAAAAGAACATGTTCTAACCCAATGCAAAGAAACCAAGAACCTTGAAAAAAGATTTGATGAAATGCTAACAAGAATGGACAACACAGAGAGGAATATAAGTGAATTGATGGAGCTGAAAAACACAACACAAGAACTTCGTGAAGCATGCACAAGTTTCAACAGCTGAATTGACCAAGCAGAAGAAAGGATATCAGAGGTCGAAGATCAACTCAATGAAATAAAACGAGAAGGCAAGAATAGAGAAAAAAGGATAAAAAGGAATGAACAAAGTCTCCAAGAAATGTGGGACTGTGTGAAAAGACCTAATCTACTTTTGATAGGTGTACCTGAATGTGACAAAGAGAATGAATCCAAGCTGGAAAATACTCTTCAGGATATTATCCAGGAAAACTTCCCCAACCTAGCAAGGCAGGCCAATATTCAAGTCCAGGAAATACAGAGAACACCACAAAGATATTCCTCAAGAAGAGCAACCCCAAGGCACATAATCATCAGATTCACCAGGGTTGAAATGAAGGAGAAAATGCTAAGGGCAGCCAGAGAAAAAGGTCGGGTTACCCACAAAGGGAAGCCCTTCAGACTCACAGCATATCTCTCAGCAGAAACCCTACAAGCCAGAAGAGGGTGGGGGTCAATATTCAACATCCTTAAAGAAAAGAACTTTCAACCCAGAATCTCCTATCCAGCCAAACTAAACTTCATAAGTGAAGGAAAAATAAAATCCTTTGCGAACAAGCAAGTACTCAGAGATTTCATCACCACCAGACCTGCTTTACAAGAGCTCCTGAAAGAAGCACTAAACATAGAAAGGAACAACCAGTACCAGCCACTCCAAAAACATACCAAATGGTAAGAGCATCAACACAATCAAGAATCTGCATCAACTAACGTACAAAACAGCCAGCTAGCATCAAAATGGCAGTATCAACTTCACACATAACAATATTATCCCTAAATGTAAATGGACTAAATGCCCCAATCAAAAGACACAGACTGGCAAATTGTATAAAAAGCCAAAACCTATCAGTGTGCTGTATCCAGGAAACCCATCTCACATGCAAGGACACACAAAGGCTCAAAATAAAGGGATGGAGGAAGATTTACCAAGCAAATGGAGAGCAAAACAAAAGCAGGAGTTGCAATTCTCATTTCTGATAAAACAGACTTTAAAACAACAAAGATCAAAAGAGACAAAGAAGGACATTACATAATGGTAAAAGGATCAATGCAACAAGAAGAGCTAACGATCCTAAATATATATGCACCCAATACAGGAGCACCCAGATACATAAGGCAAGTTCTTAATGACTTACAAAGAGACTTAGACTCCCACACAATAATAGTGGGAGACTTTAACACCCCACTGTCAATACTGGACAGATCAACCAGACAGAAAATTAACAAGGATATCCAGGACCTGAACTCAGACCTGGAACAAGCAAACCTAATAGACATTTACAGAACTCTCCACCCCAAATCCACAAAATACACACTCTTCTCAGCACCACATCACACCTACTCTAAAATTGACCACATAATTGGAAATTAATCACTCCTCAGCAAATGCAAAAGAACAGAAATCATAACAGTCTCTCAGACCACAGTGTAATCGAGTTAGAACTCAGAATGCAGAAACTAACTCAGAACTGCACAGCTTCATGGAAACTGAACAACTGGCTCTTGAATGTTGACTGGATAAACAATGAAATGAAGGCAAAAATAAAGATGTTCTTCGAAACCAACGAGAACGAAGACACAACATACCAGAATCTCTGGGACACATTTAAAGCAGTCTCTAGAGGAAAATATATAGCAATAAGTGCCCACATGAGAAGCAGGGAGAGATCTAAAATTGAAACCCTAGCATCAAAATTGAAAGAGCTAGAGGAGCAAGATAAAAAAAAACTCAAAACCTAGCAGAAGACAAGAAATAACTAAGATCAGAGCAGAACTGAAGGAGATAGAGACACAAAAAACCCTTAAAAAATCAGTAAATCCAGGAGGTGGTTTTTTGAAAAGATCAACAAAATAGACAGACCACTAGCCAGATTAATAAAAAAAGAAAAGAGAGAATAACTAAATTGATGCAATAAAAAAAACGATAAAGGGGATATCACCACAGATTCCACAGAAATTCAAACCATCGTCGGGGATTATTACAAACAACTCTATGCACATAAACTAGTAAACCTGGAAGAAATGGATAAATTCCTGGACACTTGCCTCCTCCCAAGCCTAAACCAGGAAGAAGTCGAAACCCTGAATGACCAACAACAAGGTCTGAAGTTGAGGCAGCAATTAAGAGCCTACCACCCAAAAAAAGCCCAGATCCAGATGGGTTCACAGCCGAATTCTATCAGACATACAAAGAGGAGCTGTTTCCATTCCTTCTGAAACTATTCCAAATAATCCAAAAAGAGGGAATCCTTCCCAAATCATTTTATGAGACAAACATCATCCTGATATCAAAACCCAGCAGAGACTCAACAAGAAAAGAAAACTTCAGGCCAATATCCATGATGAACATAGATGCAAAAATCTTCAATAAAATACTGGCAAGCCGATTGCAACAGCACATCAAAAAGCTTATCCACCATGATCAAGTAGGCTTCATCCCGGGGATGCAAGGCTGGTTCAACATACACAAGTCTATAAACGTAATTCACCACATAAACAGAACCAAAGACAAAAACCACATGATTATCTCAATTGATGCAGAGAAGGCCTTTGACAAAATTCAATAGCCCTTTATGCTAAAAACCCTCAATAAACTAGGTATTGATGGAACGTATCTCAAAATAATAAAAGCTATTTACAACAAACCAACAGCCAGTATCATACTGAATGGGCAAAAATTGGAAGCATTCCCTTTGAAATCTGGCACTAGACAAGGATGCCCTCTCTCATCACTCCTATTCAATATAGTACTGGAAGTTCTAGCCAGAGCAATCAGGCAAGAAAAAGAAATAAAGGATATTCAAATAGGAAAGGAGGAAGTCAAATTGTCTCTATTTGCAGACGACATGATTGTATATCTAGAAGACCCCATCGTCTCAGCCCAAAATCTCCTGAAACTGATAAGCAACTTCAGCAAAGTCTCAGGATACAAAATCAATGTGCAAAAATCACGAGCATTCCTATACACCAATAACAGACTAACAGAGAGCCAAATCAAGAGCGAACTCCCATTCACAGTTGCTACAAAGAGAATAAAATACCTAGGAATACAACTAACAAGGAACGTAAAGGACCTCTTCAAGGAGAACTACAAGCCACTGCTCAATGGAATAAGAGAGGACACAAACAGATGGAGAAACATTCCATGTTCATGGTTAGGAAGAATATATCATGAAAATGGCCATACTGCCCAAAGCAATTTACAGATTCAACGCTATTCCCATCAAGCCACCAATGACCTTCCTCACAGAACTGGAAAAAACCACCTTAAACTTCATATGGAACCAAAAGAGAGCCCACAGAGCCAAGTCATTTCTAAGCAAAAAGAACAACGCAGGAGGCATCACACTACCGGACTTCAAACTATGCTACAAGGCTACAGTAATCAAAACAGCATGGTACTGGTACCAAAACAGAGATATAGACCAATGGAACAGAACAGAGGCCTTGGAGGCAACACAACATATCTACAACCATCCAATCTTTGACAATCCTGAAAAAAACAAGCAATGGGGAAAGGATTCCCTGTTTAATAAATGGTGTTGGGAAAACTGGCTAGCCATGTGCAGAAAGCAGAAACTGGACCCCATCCTGACGCCTTACACTAAAATTAACTCCAGATGGATTAAAGGCTTAAACATAAGACCTAACACCATAAAAACCCTAGAAGAAAATCTAGGCAAAACCATTCAGGACATAGGTGTAGGCAAGGACTTCATGACCAAAACATCAAAAGCATTGGCAACAAAAGCCAAAATAGACAAATGGGACCTAATCAAACTCCACAGCTTCTGCACAGCAAAAGAAACAGTCATTAGAGTGAATCGGCAACCAACAGAATGGGAAAAAATTTTTGCAGTCTACCCATCTGACAAAGGGCTGATATCCAGAATTTACAAAGAACTAAAACAGGTCTACAAGAAAAAACAAATAAGCCCATTCAAAAGTGGGCGAAGGATATGAACAGATACTTTACAAAAGAAAACATACATGAGGCCAACAAACATATGAAAAAACGCTCATCATCATCACTGGTCATTAGAAAAATGCAAATCAAAACTACGTTGAGATACCATCTCACGCCAGTTAGAATGGCAATCATTAAAAAATCTGGAGACAACCGATGCTGGAGAGGATGTGGAGAAAGAGGAACACTTTTACACTGTTGGTGAGAGTGTAAATTAGTTCAACCATTGTGGAAGACAGTGTGGCGATTCCTTAAGGACCTACACATAGAAATTCCATTTGACCCAGCAATCCCATTACTGGTCATATATCCAAAGTATTATAAATCGTTCTACTATAAGGACACATGCACACGAATGTTCATTGCAGCACTGTTTACAATAGCAAAGACCTGGAACCAACCCAAATGCCCATCGATGATAGACTGGACAGGGAAAATGTGGCACATATACACCATGGAATATTATGCAGCCATCAAAAATGACGAGTTCGTGTCCTTTGTAGAGACATGGATGAACCTGGAAACCATCATTCTCAGCAAACTGACACAAGAGCAGAAAATCAAACACCGCATGTTCTCACTCATAGGCAGGTGTTGAACAATGAGAACAGATGGACACAGGGAGGGGAGCACTACACACTGGGGTCTGTTGGGGGGAAATGGGGGGGTGGGGAGGTGGGGAGAGATAGCATGGGGAGAAATGCCAGATATAGGTGAAGGGGAGGAAGGCAGCAAATCACACTGCCACGTGTGTACCTATGCAGCAATCTTGCATGTTCTTCACATGTACCCCAAAACCTAAAATGCAATAAAAAAAAAGAAAAGAAAAGAAAATAAGAAGAGACCAGACTGGGAAACATAGATCTCATCTCTACAAAAAATAAGAATTTATTTTTTGAGATAGAGTCGCTCTGTTGCCCAGGCTGGAATGCAGCAGCGTGATCATGGCTCACTGCAGCCTCCACCTCCATGGTTCGAGTGATCCTCCTGCCCCAGGCTCCTGAGTGGTCAGGCACCAGAATGCCCGGGGAATTTCTGTATTTTTTGTAGAGATGCGGTCTCACTATGTGGCCTAGGCTGGTCTCAAACTCCTGGGCTCAAGTGATCCTCCTGCCTTGGCCTCCCAGTGTGTTGGGATTACAGTCATGAGCCATTGCACCAGACTGAAAATTTTTTACAAAGAAGAAAACAGGAAGGCGCTGATGTTTGTATTAAGATTAGTGTAGATGAAGTTCCTAGCACGGCAGGCACCTGGCACAGGGTGATAACTTTAAATGTTAACTGCATGGTTACTGTTGTTATGTAGTGACCAGATCCAAAAGTCACCCCCAAGAGAAACCAGGAGGAGAAACTGCCCTCCTCCTTCCCCTCCATATGTAATATCCATTTATTCAAGAGACACCGTTCACCAAACTCATTCCAATAGCTCCCTGCGGCTCTGCCGCAACATCTCTCCTAATATCAACATGGCCGACTTAGGCATCACAATCCCCATTTTATAACTGAGGACCCTCCTGAGGTCCCACAACCCAAGAAAGGCAGAGCCACAGCTCTGCCCTAGCCTCTTCTGGCTCTGCTCCCTTGCCGTACCCTGTTTGTATTAGTTAAGAAATTTCCAGCTAAAAACTGTGACTCAGTGGGCTGAAACAATGCGGGCATTTATGGTCTCACATGATGAAACGTTCAGAGAGGAGGTGGTTCCAAGTCTGGCTCTTCGGTGCTTGATGTCACCATGGCCCGGTTTCCTTCCTGCTCCTGGCAAGCCACCTTCTGTGTGTTGGCTTTGCTCTCTGGATGACTCCCCTCACAGCTCCAAGCTGGCAACCACGATACCAGCCCGCAGGCCAGGACCTGACAACATCCAGCCAAGAAGACGCTGTGTCTTCCTCTCTTCCTGTGTCCTTTTAATAAGCCCCCAAGCACCAGCCAGCAGACTTCCCCACAGGACAGGCCACCCTAACCCAGAGGTTGCCCAAGACAATGGGTTGAGCCTGGTTGGTTTAAATTCCTTAGGATTTATTTACCCACAAGAGGGAACAGGATCAATGTCCCTGAGGGGTGGGTAGCTGACGGAATTTGTGTCAGATGAGCAAGCCCAGAACCAAGGACTGCAACCCGCTCTCACTTTTGGGTGGCCAGGAGCAGGGCTGCGTCTGGGGTGCTTCCATCTGTGACCACCTTATCACCAGGGCAGGCTTGATATGTCGTAGGTGATCGATAGGGATGTGTTGAACAAATAAATGAATGATGAATGAATGAATAAATCTCAGATCAGTAAAGACATGGGACTTTAGGAGGCAAGACGCACAGATGGGGCCTCAGGCAGCCAGGACTTGGAACCTCCCACCCTGCAAGTTCTTATCCTGGACCAGTGTCCAGTGATTGAAACCGGACAAAAGGCAGTAAGGAAGGAGAGATTCCCAGGGGAGCTTCAGTTTTCCACCCCCGCCCCAGTGCCTCTGGATGGAAAAGGCAGCCACTGTGTTCACTGTTCCCACCTGGGTTAGGCTCTGCCCAGCGTGGGATATGGAGTGGACATTGAACACCTGTGGTGCTCATTCACCCCTCCTCTTAATCACCTTGAGGCACTGGTACTATTACTGCATTTTACAGCTGTAGCAACTGAAACTCCAAGCGTGAGTCACTGGCTGATAAGTGGCAGGGTTGGGATTCGAACCCAGGTCTCTCTGGCTCCAGGGCTGTGTCCCACCCTACTTCCCACACTCTTGACTGATACAGTCCCTGACTCAGCCCTGGGTGCTCCTAGGGGGGACTAGTCATGCCCAGGGACTACCAGGTGCAGCTGAGGTGTGTCAAAGGCAGAAACCCACCCATTGGCAGGTACAAGCCTCAGGCCATCTGGGATACAGGATTCAACCTCCGGGGGGCCCAGCCCAGGGGCAAAGGGAGAGGGCTGACTTTACCAAGGCCCTGCCTGTCTTTCCAGCTGAATCCTGCTTCCAAATGCCCCTGCTCCTTCCCCACATCCTCGCCTTGCTGTGATGTACAGGAGAGTCTGGGCTCCTGCCACCCCCTCACCCTCTCTCAATGTCCCCTTGAGAAGGACTGGGAACATTCACACTTGTGGTTCCTGACTGAGGTCAGCCAGAGGGCCATCCTGACCTCAGGGCACCAGCCTGGACAGCCCATCTCTCCCACTGGGTGACCTGGGTTGTTCTCTAGAGCTCAGAGTCCTCTATTTTATTGTTTTAATTTAAAATAAGGAAGAGATTTTAAAGCACTTTGCAAAAGTTCATGGCAAGGTCAGTGAAGCCAGGCTGAGGATTCATTCCTCTCTCGTCTCTTTCAGGTTTTACTTCCTGGCCGAGCCCCCATCCATCTTGGGGCCTCTGCTGGGGGAAGCCTTCCTTGGCTCTTGGCAAGACAGGCTCCTTCTTCACCCAGAGCTCAGCTGAGCTGCTTCTCCTTCCAAGAAAACATCCCTGCCCTCCCAACCAAAAGCAACCACCTCCCACCCATAGTTACTCCCAATCTTCCTGCCCTGTTTTAATTCTCTGCTTTATACTTTCTGTTGTTTTTCTTAATCGGCATTCAGCAACTCACTTCTCTCACCCCAGCAATCAACTAGAATACGAATACCTTGGACAGAGGAAGGATCACAACATTCCCAGCATCCAGAACAAGGCTGGGGGCGTAGGACATTTCTGTTGAATGAATGAATTAATGAATGAATGAATGGATGGATAGATGGATGGATGGATGGATGATTAGGGATTCATAGGAAAGCTCCTTCTTTTTCAACTGGGCTACTTCCTACTTCCCAGCTGTGTGAGCTTGGGCTTGTGGTTTTGTTACAAGAAAGGGGTCCAGATCCAGACCCTAAAAGAGGGTTCTTGGGTCTCACACAAGAAGGAATTAGGGTGAGTCCATAAAGTGGAAGCAAGTTTATTAAAAATGTAAAGAAATAAAAGAATGGTTACTCCAGAGGCAGAGCAGCCCCCTGAGGGCTGCTGGTTGCCCATTTCTATGGTTATTTCTTAATGATATGCTAAACAAGGGGTGGATTATTCATGTCTCCCCTTTTTAGACCCTATCGGGTAACTTTCTGATATTGTCATCACATTCGTAAACTGTCATGGCGCTAATGGAAGTGCAGCACTGAGGACAACCAGATGTCACTTTCGTGGCCGTTTTCGTTGTGATGGGTTTTAGTTGGCCTCTTTACTGCATCCTGTTTTATCAGCCAGGCCCTTATAACTTGTATCTTGTGCTGTCCTTCTGTCTCATCCTGTGATTCAGACTGCCTTAAGCATCTGGGAATGCAACCCAGTAGGTTTCAGCTTTATTTTCCCCAGCTTCTATTCAAGATGGCATTGCTCTGGTTCACACGCCTCTGACAGTTCTACTTCTCTGACTCTCAATTTGTGATTAATCAAATTAACCAATAACACCTACCCTTAAAAGGGAATTTTTGACCAAATGCTCAACTGTTTCTTACTGAGAACTTCCCACCAGTGAGAAGGCTGGGACAGGGTAGAAGAGGGTGGGGGGGGCAGGTTGGAAAGCTGGGGACGTCCTTCCACCTCCCAGCCTTTCTCTCCGGACAATCAGAAATGAGCCCTTCACCCTCGGCCAGGAACACGCCACCTACGTTCAGGAGGCCACTGAAGAGGGGTCACAGTGCATTCTGCTGGTGGGCTGCCTCTGCTGGAGCCCCTTCCAGGGTCCAGGGCTAGGCTGGGGTGAGAGGCAGCCGAGGCTGTCCCTGTTCCCTCCTCAAGGATTCAGCCCTGACATGAATCAGCAGCTGGCCCTGGCTCTGCAGTCAGCGTCCTCCCTGCCCCAAACCCAGTCCAGGAACTGCAGAGCAGACGGAAGAGAGGAAAATTCAGCCATAGCGGTTTCCGGCTTCCTGAGAGGGAATGAGAAAATGCCAATTTCTGGGATCCCCTTTGTTAAGAACCTTATATACATTTTCTCATTTACACTCACACTTCATTCTGTGTGACCAGCAAGGTGGGTATGATTTTTTTTTTAAACTAAGGTGGGTATGAATGGCCCCACAGTACAGATGAGGACACAGGTTCTGATGAGTTAAACTTCTCACCTGAGGTAACTCACTCATGGAGAAGTGGTGGAGGCCACTTTGGGAGGCCCAGGTGGGTGGATCGCTTGAGGACAGGAGTTCAAGACCAGCCTGACCAACATGGTGAAACCTCATCTCTACTAAACACACAAAAATTAGCCGGGTGTGGTGGGGCGTGCCTGTAATCCCAGCTACTTGGGAGGCTGAGGCAAGAGAATTGCTTGAACCAGGGAGGCAGAGGTCGCAGTGAGCCAAGATTCTGCCACTGCACTCCAGCCTGGATGACAGAACAAGACTTGGTGCCTCCCCCAATCCCTACCCCCAGAAAGAAGCAGTGGAGACTGGGCGAAAGTGAGCAAAAGCCATGTTAAACCCTGGATCCTGGTGCGACCCTCACCATCCCAGGTAGTGATTTTGTGGTTTTGTTACAAGAAAGAGGTCCAGATCCAGACCCCGAAAAATGATTCTTGGATCTCATGCAAGAAGGAATTCAGGGTGAGTCCATAGATTAAAGTGAAAGCAAGCTTATTAAGAAAGTGAAGGAATAAAGAATAGCTACTCCATAGGCAGAGTAGCCCTGAGGGCTGCTGGTTAACCATTTTTCTGGTTATTTCTTGATGATATTCTAAACAAGGGGTGGATTATTCATGCCTCACCTTTTTAGACCCTATAGGGTAACTTCCTGATGTTGCCATGGCATTGGTAAACTGTCATGTTGCAGCAACATGGAGGTTGGCCTACGCTGGAACTGTAATGGATCTGTTGCCCGGTGCACACAGCAAGTCAATCCGCTGAGACACCATGTTGCGGGAGAGAAGGAGGTTCAAACATAGAGTCACCAAACAAGGAGAGCAGAGAGAACCTCAGATCCATCTCCCTGAGGAGTTTGGGGCTAGGGTTTTTAAAGGTTTGGGAGTGGGACGACGTGTGGAGATCACTGAATGGTGGAAAAGCGCAGGGTGACGTCATGGGACAGGGAGAGGGAGGACATGCATTCTCATGCTGATCCTGTTCCTCTGTGAGAGGCTTCAAACTAGTGGCTGGAAATGGGGGTTTGAAAAAACACCCTAAGCAATCCTTAAACAAACCAGTCTTGTGATTCTGATGCCAGAGATCCTATCTGTAGGAACAGTGGGGGTAGAAATCAATTGTAGTATTAGGAATCCTATCCATAGTAAAATGGGACCCAAATGGATCAGTATCTACTGCTATGTGACTTTTAGTAACATGGAAGTGGGCCAACGTGCAGCCTGATTAATGCTTCCTTATAACCATATTTCTGTCCAGAATTATTGAGGATGGCTTCAAAAGCAGCAGGTCTGAAACTTTGTAGTGGAAAAAAATCACCCAGGGGAGCAAGTTTAAAATGCAGGTTCTCAGGCCCCCACACCTGAAGAGTATGATTCTGTAGGTCTAGGGTGGAGCCCAGGGGCCTGCATTTTGTAAACTGAAAATAAAATTCTAAGGTCCCCCAACCAACTGAATGGACCCCCTCCTCTCAGCCAAGGGCATTCCAACGTTAGCCTGAAAAACTAGTTTCAGGCCATGATGGGGAGGAGAAGCCAGATATGCCTCATTAAACCCTCCTCCTCCCTTTTGGAATTACTCATAGAACAGACTCTTTTAAGTTTGATAAGAAACATTTACAATCTATTAACTCTGATGCCTGCTATCTGGAGGCTTCATCTGCATGATAAAACCTTGGTCTCTACAACCCCTTATCATAACCCAGACTTTCCTTTTTATTGATAATAACTCTTTCAACCAATTGCTAATCAGAAAATCTTTGAATCTGCCTATGACTTGGAAGCCTTGGTTACAAGAAAGAGGTCGGGATCCAGACCCCAAGAGAGGGTTCTTGGATCTTACATAAGAAAGAATTCAGGGTGAGTCCATAGACTAAAGTGAAAGCAAGTTTATTAAGGAAGTAAAGAAATAAAAGAATCGCTGATCCATAGACAGAGCAGGTCCGAGGGCTGCTGGTTGCCCATTTTTATGGTTATTTCTTGATGATATGCTAAACAAGGGGTGGATTATTCATGCCTCCCCTTTTTAGACCATATAAGGTAACTTCTGGACATTGCCATGGCATTTGCACACTGTCATGGCGCTGGCAAGAGTGTAGCACTGAGGACAAGCAGAGGTCACTTTTGTGGCCATCTTGGTTCTGGTGGGTTTTAGTCAGCTTCTTTACTGCAACCTGTTTTATCAGCAAGTTATGACTTGTATCATCTTGTGCCGATCTCCTATCTCATCCTGTGACTTAGAATGCCTTAACTGTCTAGGAATGCAGCCCAGTACGTCTCAGCCTCATTTTACTCAGCCTTTGTTCAAGATGGAGTTGTTCTTGTTCTAAGGCTTCTGACACCTCCACTTCCAGTTGTCTCACCTTTCCAGAACGAACCAATATACTCTTACATGTATCAACTGATGTCTCATGTCTCCCTAAAACGTATAAAACCAAGTTGTGCCCCAACCGCCTTGGGCACATGTTCTCAGGATCTCCTGGGGGACTGTGTCATGGCCATCAGTCATTCATGTTGGGCTCAGAATACAACCTTCAAATATTTTGCAGAGTTTGGCTCTTTTAGTTGACAGTTTTTAACAAGTGCTTCCCAAGATTCTGATGCACCTGGCCAGGGGTTACATGCTGAAAAGCATGTAGGCCCCCTCTCCTCTATCACCCCCACTACCCCACTTCACCTGCTCGCAGCACCTGGAACAGACAGAGATCTGTCTCCGTGGCCAACCCAGAAACGGAGCAGCTGTTCACATCAAGGTTTGTTCATCCTGTGCAGGCATGGCTCCCTCCCTGGGCTGCCAAACTGGAGACCATATTCCGGGTCACCTGCACCCAAGGCTTCATCTGTCAAGTAGAAGGTGGGGGAGGAATACTCTCAGACCTCAGCTTGTTACAGGTCACCTTCCTGAGGTCTGGTGGAATATTTGCTTTTTTTTTTTTTAACTCAATCTAAATTTATTTATTAATTTATTTTTATTTCATTTTGAGACAGAGTCTGGCTCTGTAGCCCAGCCTGGAGTGCAATGGTGCCACCTTGGCTCACTGCAATTTCCACCTCCTGGGTTCAAGCGATTCTCCTGCCTCAGCCTCCCGAGTAGCTGGGATTACAGGCACCTGTCACCAGGCCTAGATAATTTTTGTATTTTTAGTAGAGACAAGGTTTCACCATGTTGGCCAGGCTAGTCTCGAACTTCTGACCTTAGGTGATCCACCTGCCTCGGCTTCCCAAAGTGCTGGGATTACAGGCGTGTGCCACCCAGGGCCCAGCCTAAATTTATTTATTTAAGGATTTATTTAAGAAGGAAATTTCTGTCCCTCTGGCATAGGGAAAACAAGTATCACTTGTCATAAACAGAGGGCGGCCATAAAAATAAGTACAATTTCCCTCTGAGAAAGGTGCCCGCCCTCCGCTTGCACCAAAGAGAGAAGAGTGATTTGCATCAGCTGACCTCACTATAATAGCCTTTACCTCCCATTAGTTTCCCGTACCTTTCCTAGTCACTTCCCCACGATTTATTGTCCCTGGGAGCCCAAACCCACTTTCCTTTGTTAAAAAGGTATAGAAGCCCTGAGACTAACTACTTCTTTGAGTTTTAGTTATTTTATGTGAACTCTCATGTGTATAAATATCAATAGAAATGGAGTGCCTTTTCTTCTGCTAATATGTCTTTTGTTAGTTTCATTCACAGTTCCCCAGTGCAGTACAATAAGAGAATAGACACCAATCGTGGTGGTCCACACCTGTAGTCCCTGCTACTCGGGAGGCTGAGGCAGGAGGATTGCTTGAATCAGGGAGGTTGAGGCTGCAGTGAGCCATGATTGTGCCACTGCACTCCAGCCTGGGGAACCAAGTAAGACCCCATCACTAAAAAAAAAAAGTAGCGGAAGTCTTTCTGCCTGACACTGGCCTGCAATTCCCCATCAACACCAAAGTGACTAAAGTGAAAAGCTCAGGTTAAATGGAAAAATACAAAAATAAAACATGAGGCACAGCAGTCTGTCCATCTTGACTTTCCAGGGAAAATGTACAATGGGAAAGTGGCAGGAGAACACTCTAGCGCGGTCGTCAGGAGGATGGCTCAGGGTCCCCACACAAGGGTTGCCAGCTCTGGAGTCTCCCGACTCCCAGCTGTGAGATCTTAGGTACAAGTCACTGAAACTCTCTGAGCCTCAGTTTCTTTACCTATAAAATGGGGATTCTAGCACTGTCTTCCCAAGGTATTGTGAGGGAAGAATGACAGAACAAAAGCACTGGGCACGGGGCCTGGCCGTGGGGATCTCAGGGCAGCAGCTGTCGCCATTGTCATGGTGGCTGTGAGTGGTACCATTGGCAGGAGCAGTAGCCTTCACTGACATTTCCTTCTTTCCCCACAGGGCTTGTCCTCACCCAGGGCAGCTTGCTAGAGCTCTGTGCTGACCTGATAAGCCACGGGCAAGTGGCCTTTCCTCAGCTACCTCACCTGTGGCTGTCACTGTGGCTTGGGGGACTGGGGCAGCCCATGGTGTCACCAAATGGTAACTCTCCCCTCCCGAGGCTGCAGCCAGGCTGGCTGAGCTTTGAACAGAAGCCTTGCCTGGACAGCTTTTTGAGCAGGGGGAACCACGCTGGTTCAACACACATTGCCTTGGACGAAGGATCTGGGGTTCAACGCTTTGTATACAGCTTCCCAGCAATGGCTCTGGGGCAAGCTCCTTAACCTCTCTGTGCCCGGGCCTCTTCATGCCTAGGATGGGGTATTCGCAGGACCTCCCTCATAGGGTTAATGTCACAATTCAAGGGTCACAGGAATAGGTCACTGCCAGGGCATCGTGAAAGGCCCTTGGGACACTGTCCACATGGAGATCTGCTCAATGGCATCTAGCACCAGGAAAGCCCTGGGGTGCACAGAGGAGCCACAGTCCTCGTCCCACTAGGAGCTCTGTACCATGGCCATGGGGGACCAGCTCAGGCTGGCAGGACCGCCCCAAATGCCAGAATCTGAGAACCTGGTTCATGTCCTGGCTTCACTATTAACTTGGGGGCAGCCTTCAGTGAGACACTTTTCTCTTTATCTCTTGGTTTTCCACTCTGTAAAATGAGATGTTGTGAGGTGCAAAGTGGGTTATGGATTCAAAAGCACTCTGGAAAGCATACAATGTGAAAAGGTCGTGCAGAAGGGAAGTATGTAAGCTGACTCTTTAGAGCTTCCACTAGATGTTCAATAAGACAGTATAGCTGTCTCTAGATAGAGTTTCTTAGAGAATATAATAACAGACGTAACCATGGTGTCTAGGTCTGTACAAAGGGTGTAACAATAATTTGCTTGCAACCCACAAATTTATTTGAAACCTGAGTAATCTCAGCACCTGGTTCACTTTGATTTATAGGAAACCAGTTTTGCAACATTCTGAATTTGCTGGATCAACAGTTTAGAACTGATGACTCAAAGAGACATGGTAACTAAAGAATTGTCAGGTTCTCTGAATCGGGCTTGCCCCGATTTGATGAATGAGTTGTTCGCTGATTCTCAGAATCAACCATTTTGGAATTGATGCATACGTTACTTTGAGTCGCAACTTGTCTTTCTGTAAGGCTTCTCTCACTATCCCTCCAGCTCTTTGCTGGGCCAGGAATCGGTCACTGCCAAGGCATGCACACAATGTCCCCAAATTATTTAGAAAAGGGTAACCAAGTTATAGGAGTTGTATTCAGTTCAAAAAGGCAAAGAGGTGCCTAATGCATTTAAAGAAAATGTTCTATCAAAAGATGAAAAATGTTTTAAATAAATTTGTATTATTTTATTTGATATGTGACAAAGTCTTGATCTGTTTCCCAGGCTAGAGAGCAGTGGTGCAATCACGGCTCACTGCGGCCTTGATCTCCTGGGCTCAAGCGATCCTCCCACCTCAGCCTCTGAATTAGCTGGGACTACCGGTGCACACCACTGTACCTGGCTAATTTTTATTTTTGTAGAAAGGAGGTCTCACTATGTTGGCCAGGCTGGCCTTGAACTCCTGAACTTAAGTGATTCTTCTCACTTGGCCTCTCAAAGTGTTGGGGTTACAGGTGTGAGCCACCGTGCCCAGCTTAAATACATTTTTAAAGGAGAAAGCCATAAAATGTCCACATTAGGGGATGATGATGGTGACGTATTGTTCTGTATTCATTAGGAGGATGCAGCTCCTACCCATCTACCCCTGAGTGGCGCACAGCCCCAAATTTAGAAACCTGGAAAATGAGTACCGGGACCAAAGTTTGCCTCAGCCTCTGGGGATGTCTTTAGGGTATACCTGTGGATATGTGTGAATAGATCAAGTAAGCTTTGCTCATCTTTCGGCACAGAGTAACAAAATAGCATGTGTGAGTGACCCACACCGCCCCCACAGGACTTGTCCCTCTTCCCAATGTACCACACCTGACCACCGGTTACATCACTGGAGAGCTGATTGACAGATACAGACGTCCAGCCCCTAGACCGGCCATTCTGATTCCTCTTGGAGCTCTGGTCATTCTGAAGCAGCTCTTTACCTGTCTATCCCTGGGGCACATCAGAATCCACCAGGTCCCAGCCATAGAGAGCTTTCTCCTCTCCCCTACACCTAGATTCCTTCTGTCCCACTGGAAGCTGTGCCGTGCCACTGGGAAGAGGTGCTCATTGAACAGGAGTCACAAGGTCCCCTGTGTGGGAGGAGGGGGCCGAGTGACTAAATCACACCCTTTACACACAGAGCGTGCTAATCTCTGCTGGCTTTAGTGGAGATGGAGCCGAGGGATTTGTGGCAAACTGCCACCTTCCTGCTTAGACATAGCCTCTTTTGTTTTTGTCATTGAGACAGGGTCTCGCTCTGTCACCCAGGCTGGAGTGCAGTGGCGTGATTACGGCTCACTGCAAGCTCACCCTCCTGGGTTCAAGCAATCCTCCCACCTCCTAGCTTCCTGAGTAGCTGGGATTACAGGTGTGCAACACCACATCCAGCTAATTTTTAAATATTTTGTAGAGGTCAAATCTCACTGTGTTGCCCAGGCTGGCCTCAAACTCCTGGGCTCAAGCGATCTGCCCACTTTGGCCTCCCAAAGTGGTGGAATTACAGCTGTGAGCCACCATGCCTGGCAGACACAACCTCTTGGTTCAACTCAAAATGCATTCACCTGCCTCCTGTTCTCATCACAGCATGGAGTTCTTGCTTGTTGTATGTCAGTCCCTGAGAGGCTAACAGGTGGTGGGGGTGGGGGTGGATGGGGTGGCCTCGTGCCTAGCCCAGGCCTGGCACAATAAATGTGTGTTGAGCCACTAACCCCAGGTGTTTGAACAGATGAGTAACAGAACGGTGTGGGAGCCAGAAGAGGAAGGAGGACCTCTGCTGGGAAAGCAGGGGAAGTGCACGAGGCAGCCTCCACAGAGGGAGGGATTTTGCCGGCAGGGTAGGGGGCAGTCGTTCCAGGCAGAGGGCACCACCCAGGCAAAAACTGGCTGTGTGGAGATGCACCGCTTTGGGACCGGCTGCAGGGCTGTGTGCCCTGGACCCAGCTTGGGTCTCCCCATAGGTGCTGTCTCACCCATGATTGCTGCTACTCCCTCTTGACAGCTCACCAGTGCTCCCCTAAGTGGGACCAAGGCAATTCCAGCATCACCGGCGGCCACATCCAATGTAGTGAGTGCTTCATGGGGCAGCCTGGGAAGATGAGAAGAGGGGCCACCTTCTGCCCCAGACACATACCTTGGCCCCTGGGACTTGGGCTTAGGGCCAATGGTTGGAGTCAAAACTCTTGGGCTTGGGTTTGGTGGTCCTCTTCCATGACAAGTGCCATTGATTGAGCACCTACTGTATATAGGGCCCTGTAGTGGATGCTTTAGGTGCATCATCTCATCAAATATTCCCAACAACCTAGTGAGGAAAGGTTCACTAGCCCACTTACAGCAGAGATAACGGAGGCTGAGAGGATTGGAATCACCTGTCTGAGGTCACAGTGAGGAAACACACAGGGCCGGGACACGAGCCCTGATCTGATGGTAAGGCCCTTACAGCACAAGCTCTGCAGGATTTAAACTCAGTGGCTTGGATGTCTGTCCCACAGAGGAGCCAAATACCCGTGCTTGTGTGTCTAGTTCCTGCGCTGGGTGGTTAGTGAACACCTCGGGACTGATACCTACAGAGGCTTGGAGATCCCAGGCCAGAAGCCCAGTTCCTTTTGTTTGTTTGGGTTTTTGTTTGTTTGTTTGTTTGTTTTGACAGAGTTTTGCTCTGTCTCCCAGGCTGTAGCGCAGAGGCATGATCTTGGCTCACTGCAACCTCCACCTCCTAGGTTCAAGCAATTCTCCTGCCTCAGCCTTCCGAGTAGCTGGGACTACAGGTGCCTATCGCCATGCCTAGCTAATTTTGTATTTTTGGTAGAGACCAGGCTTCACCATATTGGCCAGGCTGGTCTCGAATTCCTGACCTGAGGTAATCCACCTGCCTCAGCCTCCCAAAGTACTGGGATTTTAGACATGAGCCGCCGCGCCCAGCCTCAGAAGCCAGTTCTGATCTAATGTTTGAAGAGAAAAGAGATGACCAGAGACATTGAGCCCCAGGAGAGCCTTTGGGGGTTTGTTTAATTAAGGCTAAGACACTAAAGCCACTCAGACACCTGCAACTTCAGAGCCAGAAGGGCCCTGAGAGGTCATGGGAATGAGGGCTTCTCAAATCCTTTTGAAGGCAACCCACAGAATGTAATAAAATTGACATCTGGACCCAGTTAACTCACACACACACACAGCCAGCATAGACACACAATGTGCTGAAGCAGCACTTTACTACGTGTGATATATTAACACACATATGTGCACACATACTGGCGGCAACCGTCTAAACCGAGTTCATGACCCACTAATGGATGGGGACTGCAGTTTTAAAAACAGTATCTATCAATTATTCTGTAAAGATGAAAAGCCGAGGCCCATGACAGGTAAGGAGACTGCCCAAGGTCAGTACTTGTGCAAAGTTGTGACTACAGCCTGGTGGTTGAGAATGTTGGCCCACCTGAGTGTGTATGAAGTACTTGGATGATTTGGGTACAAGACACTGGACTGGACCTCACAGCTAGAGAGGGTCTAATTCTGTCCTTCTGAGGGAGTTCAGAAGATGCTTGAAATGCCTCTGGCTAGTAGGAGCCCCAGTGGGAGTCCTAGGGGCCAGGCTTCCACCAAACCAGGTTTTTTGCATTGAGTTGTTATTCTGACTTCTGCCTCTCATGTTCTAAAATCTGACTTCTGAGTGTGGTTCCCCAGAAGACACAGCTGAGACTCCAATCCTCTGGGCACCACTGATGGCGGTCATGATGTTGGAACTATACGCTCAGTGCTGCAAAGAAAAATTAGCACTGAAACAAAGGATCTTTCAGCAACACAATTTTTACTTCCTGGATTGCAGGAAGGGTACTGTCGCTAGCTATCTTGCAATGAGAGTACAATGAACAAAGAAAAACACATAAATTTATCCCTTACGCATTTGGGGTCGTCCTTACTGCTGTGTCTTATCTCTATTGGTTGGAACCAGATCTCACAATCTAGACCAAAACCTGATTGGCTAATAATGTAAAACTTTTCTAAACAGGTAAAAGCAACGGAGAGCTGGGACATGCCTGTGAGCACTCCCAGCACAGATATCTTGGTTAAAGAACAAGGACGTAGAAGGTACTATGTGTCTGTAAGCATGGCATGTCTAATAGCTACATAGGATAGGCCTTAACAAAGTTATTAGCACACTTATTCTTTAACAAGAAAGGAAACTTTAAAAAGGAAATTTTCTACTTCCCACACATGATGTAGAGGCATGCATGGGATTTAACTTGTGGACATTTACTGGGCGCTCCCTCTGTGCCAGGCCCTGTGCCAAGCACAGCGGGGAGGGGTGAGCGCAGTAATGCCTTGGCCCTGTGCCAGCAGGCCCAGCCTTGGGATTTGTGGGGACCCAGGCTTAACTCCCCACTCTGCCCTTCTCTGGTTGCATGGCCTCGGGCACACGTTCAGCCTCAAGGTGAAAGTTACTCCCCCATTAAGTGGGACGATTACACATAGTTGTTGGCTGTTGGAAAGATTCGATGGGGCAACCTGTAGGAAAGACCCTGGCACCAGGTAGACAATCAGCAAGCTGTAGCTCTTATTATTGTTGCTGATTTTTAAAATGCAATTAGTAGCCAGAGATAGAGGATGAACATTCCAGAAGGAGAAGAAACAGCAAGAGAAAGGGCAGGGGAGTGGGAAAGCCAGGGCAAGAGCAGAGGAGTGGAGGTTTAGGAGGTGGGGAATAACTGGGAATTGAAACTGGAAAGGCAGAGCAGCCACAGCAAAGAACCTTAAATGTCAGGCCGAGGAACTTGGCAATGGGGAGCCATTGAAGGCCTTAGAGGAAGGGGGTGATGCAACTGGAGTTTATGAAAGAGAAGGTGACTGGCAGATCCTTGATTGATAATAACAAATCCCTGCCAGAGAAGATACTGTATAGTTGCAGCTTTCTAAATTCAGCAGGAAAAGGGACCCTGGCACCATTCTGGGAAGGTCTTGACACCTGAGTCAGGGTAGAGGTAGGATGGTCTGTCTGTCTGGCCAGAAGTGAGAACTCCAGATTTCTTCTCTGGTTGGTCCAGGTCCTGGGAGCAAGTGCCAGAAGCAGATCTGCAAGTGTGCCCTGAAGTTGGCCTCGTGTCTGCAGCAGCACCGGGATACGTACAACGGTTGGAACCTCATTTTCAGCAGCATGCGGGAAAACCACTCCTCCCTGTGGGACACTGGGGGACTGAGTTACTGACTCCCAGCCCCCTGAGGACACCATCTAGCATGCCAGTCCTAATGCAGTGCCCATCCCCTTGAAGCAGAAGTGGCAGGGAACAAACTTCTCGAACACCGAACTGAGGAAGGAAGCGGCTTTTTATTTGGCCGGGAGCTGCGGGGGGCTACAGGCTCATTCACCAAGCTCCCCAACACTAAAGGGGAAACTGAGGCGGAACTATGTCATTGTCCGTTGGCTGGACGTCCAACCTTACAATCTTCTGGCTTTATTGATTTGCTAATTCATATGCAGCATGAGTGGTGACTAGCAGGGGAGGGGCTTCCAGAGACAAGACAAAAGCAACGAGCTGTTTGTTGGCAGAGGTATTTCCAGGAGGGAGCCTGGTCTGTGGAGACCTGGGGGCATGAACCAGTGCCGGGCACCAGCCTGCAGAGGTAACATTTATTTGCAGCTCTTTCAAGGTTAACAGATAGCAGAGATGCTGGGAACTGAAAAGGGAGTCATTTTCCCCACTCTTTGGTATTTCATTTCATTTTTTTTCTTCTTCACCCTCCTTCCCATCTGGAAGAGGGGGAGAAAGGAGGTGAAATTGAAGGAAGTGAGGGGGTCTCCCCTCTCACCCTAACCCAGCCAAGCCCAGTCCAGGGAGACCTCAGTGACAGGGAGGTCGCCAGTGAGCCCAGCTCTCATCCAGACTGCCCACTGCAGATGTCAAAATCCCACAATCACTGTATTATCTGCCCAACTCATCAGTTCTCTCTGTTCCCACACTGGTATGTGAGTTCCCTGAGGATAGGAGCGTCATCTCAGTCGTTTACTTATTCATTCAATCATTCATTCATTTATTCATTCAACAAACATTTTCCAAGCACCTGCTATGTGCCAAGCATGCTGGCATGTTGATACAGGCACTGGGAAGCCTGTACCAACAAGAATTTGATATAAGCAACAGAACTGCTAGGAGATACTTATATATGAAATAAGGGATGTATTACAGGGATTTAGCTTACTGTGATGATGGGAGCCAATAAAACAGTGTGGGTGGGGCTGCTTCTGTTTGTGCTGGTGCTGCGGCCTGCAGTCCCATGCCCCAAGTGGCAAGGCAGGGTGGAACCACAAAGATGAGCAGAGCCCCGTGAGGACAGACAAGGACACCCTTCAGCCTCTCGCCAACCCCAAGTCTTCCATGTTGACAACGCAGTGTCTTCCAAGGGAACCCAGAGCCCTTCATCATGGAACCAGGTATGCTCCTGGCTCCAAAGTAGGAGGAGCTGAAGATGCTCTGCCAGGGCCTAGAGCTGCTGCAGCTCCAAGTGCTTCCCCGCACCAACACGGTGAGCCAGCACTAAGGACCAGCATGCATTGGCAGCAACAGCATTCCATGCCCTGCTCCGACTAGGAGATTATAAAAATTCAGCTACTCCATGCCAGCGTCCAAATCTTATTCAAGACATCTCTTGAGACCCATGCTAACCTGGAACTCTGCAGGGAAGGGAATTCTAGAAAATGAAACTTCAGCTTAGTTCAGTGAAATAATACAAACCCCTGAGAGTCCAACCCTTGTTGACTTGGCACCCATACACACCTTTTCCAAATAAACGCAAGGTCATCTATCTGCCTAACATGATACAATTTTCCCTGTATGTAATCTAAATCAAGCTAGCCTCTCCCCAAAGTGGTCAGAGAATACAAAATGCTTTTATCCGTCTTTAAGCAATGTTCATTTCTATTCTAGTTGACTGACAATTCCTCTTGATATTCTCTGACTTGAATATTGCGATACAGGTATTGTCGACTTACTACCTATGCAACTTACGAACATTCGACTTTACAACCACAATTGCTAGCCACGACTGCTCCGCGTCTGGCAGCACAAACGTTGCCCAGCTGGGCGTATGACAGTGCGGACCAGCTTCCGGCAGCACTACCATCTCCACGTGCACCATTTCAACTGTTATCCCAGACTCGGTACAGCAATTTGTGTTTTGTGTCTTGGATATTTTTCATCAAACCCTTCCCAAGATGTCTACCAAGAGGAAATTGTCTTTGTCTACGCCTCAGCCTGCCAAGAAGGAAAGAAAGGCCATCGATCTTGACATGAAAATGAAGGTAATTAAGCAGTACGAAGGAGGAAAGAAAGTGAATGTGATCACACGTGATACAAAGTTATCACACTCGACTGTGTCGACGATTTTGAAAGATAAAGAAAGAATTCGTGAAACTGTGAAAGGTTCTGCACCCATGTGATCAACAGTTATAACAAAGCAACGAAGCGGACCCATCCACGAAATGGAGAAATTGCTACTGTACTCGATAATGTGCCTGGACACCCACCACATCTAGATGATCTCCATCCAGATGTAAAATTTGTTTTTCTTCCGCCAAACTTGACTCCACTTATCCAGCCTATGGACCAAGCTTTGATTGCTACATTAAAGGCCAACTATCTCCAAACCACCTTCACTCAAGCAATATCCGTTATAGATGCTGACTCAGAACTAACATTGTGAGATTTTTGGAAACACTACAACATTTTGATGTGTATCAAGAATATCGCTACCGCCTGGGAGGCTGTGACGACAAAGTGCATGAATGGCATCTGGAAAAATTGTGTTAAGCGCTATGTTACTGATTTTGACACATTTAACAGTGAACATGAACTTGAAACGATTCGGGAAAAAATAGTAAAACTCGCTCAAGACCTTTCTTTGGAGTGTGAAATGGAAAATGTCGAAGAGTTGCTAGACAAAGAATCTGGAGAACTTACAAATGAAGAGCTAATCCAACTGGAAGAAGAAGGAGTGGCGGAAGAAGAAAGAAGAGAAGCAGAGAAAGAAGAGGAGGAGTCAGAAAGAAAGTTCACCACTAAAGGATTATCAGACGGTTTATCTTTACTGAATAAACTTCTTACACATTTCGAAGCAATGGACCCAAACATCGAACGATTTGCAAGGATTGAACGGATGGCGCACGGTGTTTCGTCCATATCGTGAAATTTATGAAGAAAAAAAGAAACATACAATTCAGACAAAGCTCACCATGTTTATGAAAAAACCAACTCTGGTAACCCCAACTGCTGCCTCAGATGACGACATCAACGATCCACAGCCAAGCACCAGCGGCCAATAAAATGTTTCATACATGTTTATATATTTTGATATGTTTTGCAATTGGGGAAATGTTTCCTATGGTATTTTTTACACCTGTATTTTGTATTTTTATATGCACCTGTATTTTGTAATTTTGTATGTTTTGCAAATATTAAACCAGTTGTACTGGTAATGCAGTGTTTTACTTAAACCTGACGAATGTAAAAATGAGAAACAAAATGGTGTAGAGATGATACAAATGGCATAAAATGAACAAAGAAAATTATGATACATAACAATAATGAAAGAAAATTATGATAAAATGTGACTTAAAGATTTTTATAACATCATTTCACAGTACTGTACATATAGCCTACTCAGCTTACGACCAAATCGTGTTACGACCGGTCTGTCAGAACCCATCGTGGTCGTAAGTTGAGCACTAGCTGCATAAGGTTTACAACATGAGTACGCCTCATGTGAACAGCAGCACCCCAGGCGGGGCCGCAATGCTGCTGCCGTCCACTGTTAGGGAATGGTACCATATGTGGAGAACCATCCGTAAAACAGGCCTGGGTCTTTCACTTCTCCTGCAACTGGTCATAGGGAACACACCATGAACTCGTAGGTACAGGTGAAGGAGGAGGCAGTGGCGGGCACTGGGGCCATGGGCATGCTCACGCAACTCACTTGGGCCCTCAGAAGCTAGAAGCCCAGTTTCATGCAGACCATTTCCATTTGTCTATGCAATTGCTGCTATGCATGTCAAACTTCGTCTTGGTGGGCCTGTTAACACCCAGTTCTGCAGGGTCCAGCCCCGCAGGGTCTAGTGGGTGTTCTTTTGTGAGTGGAGAGATAGATCGCAGGAAAGAAAGACACAAGGCACAGAGATAAGAGAAGAATTCAGCTGGGCCTGGGGGACCACTGCTACCAAGGCATGTAGTCCAGTAGTGGCCCCGAATGCCTGGATGCACTGATATTTATTGTATACAAGGCAGGGGGGCAGGGTAAGGAGAGTGAATCATCTGACATGATTGATAGGGTCAAGCGAATCACGTGCTTACAGAACAGGGGGCCCTTCGCTTTCAGGTAGCTGCTGCAAGGGAGAGAGGCAAATATGTCAGCATTTTTCTACACACTTCTCAGAAAGATCAAAGGCTTTTGGGATTCCCCTACTGCTACTTCTCACAACTCCTAAGAACTTAAAAGGAGAGCCAGGTGGGAAAGTGGAATACGAAAGTGGACAAGGATGGTGACCATCGGAGCACAGCACCACGGAGAGGCATTTAAGCTCCTGGATGTCTGCGGGCTGGCCTGGCTAATGTCAGGCCTTCCTCAAGAGCCAGGCAGAGCAGAGTGATCTCTGAACTCCCCCAGTGAAAGGGAAGCTCCCCTTCACGGACTGCTAAGTAGCGGGAGCCTTCCCAGGCACTGGTGCTACTGCAAGGCCTGGCTGCTAAGTAACCAGGCGCCTTCCCAGGGACTGGCACTACCACAAGGCCTGGCTGCTGAGTAACGGGTGCCTTCCCAGGCGCTGGCGCTACCACAAGGCTCTCACTCTCATCTTCTGGTCACTTCTCACAATGTCCCTTCAGTTCCTAATTATATTTCACCTGGTTGTTTCTATACTATAAGACTAAAATGTTTTTATGCTATAATACTAAAGCAAAGATTAATAAGAAAGAATAATGATTTACTAAGACCGATTACATAATTGATTATGTGATTGTTTCCAAATATATTTGGTATCATTGCTAAAACTAAGTAATCAGTTATTTATTGTATCGGGACAGATTGTGCCTTCAGACTCTTGCCTTGGCACCTGGGCAACTTTCTTCCCACAAGTTCATGATCGGCAACCCGGGTCTCATGATAACTTGGTAACCCAAGGTCAAGCATTCAGTGTCTACCAAGACCTGTTAGCAAGCCAGATGCTGTTTCTCAAAAGGAGAATAGTCCTCTGCAGCATGGCTTTACTCCAAAACCCTTAAGGTCCGCCCCATACTTTACCCACAGAGGCCCCTCTGAGCTTCCATGAAGCGTCTCTGTGTGCATATACACGTCAAGCACCATTGGGTCTGCTGGGTCATACCACCCAAGTGGCAGAGCCACTGGCGTGGCAACCTGGGCCGGTTGCATAACCTTTTGTTCTGGACCCCACTCAAAACAGGCAGCTGTTCAGGTCGATTGCTAAGTGGGTTTAAGCAGTACTTCATTGATACCATTGGTAAACGGTACTTCCGTGGTACCTTGACCTGAAACGTGAGCTACATCGCTAAAATCTCAAGTGCCCACGAGGCACTGTGCTTCCTTCTCAATAGACAGGAGGGCCAGATGCTGTTACTTGTCGTACCTTCTGTAAGGGATATCTCAACATGCCCCAGACTAAAGGACCCCTGAAAAATGCCTCTGGAGTGGCAGGCCCCTAAGGTGTGTACATGTCTTCCATGTCATCACCCGTGCTGATGTCCTGTGGGGTACAAAGATAATCCAGGTCCCTCTGGACTAGATTACGGCATAGAGCTGGAGAGTTGATGGAGCCCTGCAGTTGGAAACTGTAAGTGTATTGCTGTCCCTGCAAGCTGAGAGCAAATGCTTCTCACAGTTTTACTAATAGGTATGAGGAAAAAGTCATTCTGCAGTGGAATAATTATAAAACAGGTGCCAGGGATGTGCTGATTTGCTCTAGCAACAATATCCACAGCAGCTGCGATTGGAGGTGTGGCTTGATTCAGTTTGCATCACTCTACTGTCTTTCTCTAACAGGCATGTGTGTTCCATACAGGCAGTCAAAGAAGCATTCATGTCCTGTATGCAGATCTTTCTTTTTTTTTTTTTTTTTTTTGGGAAGGGGGTTTTGGCTTTTTTTCCCAGGTTGGGGGCAACAGGGCGGCCTCTGCTCCCCGCAACCTCCGCCTCCTGGGGTCAGGCAATTCTCCTGCCTCAGCCTCCTGAGTAGCTGGGATTACAGGCACACGCCACCATGCCCAGCTAATTTTTTGTATTTTTAGTAGAGACGGGGTTTCACCATGTTGACCAGGATGGTCTCGATCTCTTGACCTCGTGATCCACCCGCCTCAGCCTCCCAAAGTGCTGGGATTACAGGCTTGAGCCACCGTGCCCGGCCCATGATCTTTCTAAATTTTTATTTCGTAGAGGCAGGGTCTCACTATGTTGCCCAGGCTAGTCTCAAACTCCTGGGCTCAATCAATTCTCCCACCACGGCCTCCCAAAACACCTGGATTATAAATGTGATCCATCCTGCTTGGCCCTGTCTGTGAACCTTGAGTGAGATTTTAAAGCCCTGAGCCCATCACTGTCTCTTTCCAAGTTCTCCAACCCATAATAATTTTGTTTCCATTAAAATGCTCTTTGCCATCAACTACTGGTCACTCTTGAACAGATGTGTACACAGGTGATCATTTAAGTAGCTGTTTTATCTCTTCAGGCTGTGGTCAATCAATGTCCCCCTTGCCAATAAAAACCAGCCATGTGTGCCCTTAAATCTAGTCAAATAAGAAAACCAATTCCAGATGAGCCAGAGGCAATTCAAACAGCCCATCCTTCAGGGTCTGTTCCTCAGAAACTGTGTCTAGTACCAAACTCTATAGAGGTCAGGGAGTTCAGGCAGAAAGGCAGCAGTACTCTTATATAACAATCGTTTTTTTTTTGTTTGTTTTTTTTTTGAGATGAGTGTCGCTCTGTTGCCCAGGCTAGAGTGCAGTGGCGTGATCTCAGTTCACTGCAACTTCCACTTCCCAGGTTGAAACAATTCTTCTGCCTCAGCCTCCCGAGTAGCTGGATCTACAGGCACATGCCACCACAACTGACTATTTTTTTGTATTTTTAGTAGAGACGGGGTTTCACCATATTGGCCAGGCTGGTCTTGAACTCCTGAACTTGTGATCCAACAGCCTGCCTCAGCCTCCCTAAGTGCTGAGATTACAGGCATGAGCCACTGCGTCCGGCCTAACAATACTTTTTTGGTAGAAATTTGACGTGGTACAGATGGGATTGCTGGCTTAGTCCTTCATAGGAGGCTGCTTTTCCTGTGTCTGATGCTATAGCCTGAAGTTAGCAGGGCAGACAGTCTGAAACAGAAGATGACTGTGAAGGGGCGGGGGAGAGCAATGACAAATTGGAACCTGGGAGGATGCATGGAACCCAAAAGAACGAACAAGAACCAGGTGGGTCTCAATACCTTGCACCCTAGCTTCACTGCCTGTGCATCCTGCTGGGGAAGCTGGCTCCCTTACTTACAGAGCTAAACACACATCTGGCCCAAGAGTCAGAGAAGTTGAACAAGGAAATCCAGCAGGCTTGACTCAGCAAGGCAAGCCAGCAGGTCCATGATCCCCAGCCTGAGCCACATACACGCCATGTCCTGCTCCCAAGTGTAAAGGGAATATGACTGCACTTCCCATCTGCCTTTCAAATCTCAACAAAACATCTCTTTGGGCTCTAAACTACAGCAGCTAACCAGAACCTAACACAGAGCTCTACAGGGAAAGGAATTCTGGGAAACATAGCTTAGCTAAAGTCACACAACCCAAACTTGCCACATCCACCCTGAACAAAACAAAATGTTTTCCACGGTGCATGTTGCAAGACCTGGCCCCAGCGCCAAGCTTCCCCTGTGTGATGCCATCGGTTCTACTAAGAACACAGTTTTGGGCAGAGGTGGGAGGATCACTTGAGACCAGGAGTTCAAGACCAGCCCAGGCAACATAGCAAGAGCATCAACTCGATAAAAAAATTAAATTAGCAAGGTGTGGTGGTGCACGCCTGCCGTCTTAGCAGCTCTGGAGGCTGAGGTGGGAGGATCCCTTCAGCCCAGGGGTCTGAGGCTATAGTGAGTTATGATCATGTCACTGCACTCCAGCTTAAGTGACTGAGACTCTGTCTCTGAAAACAAGAGACCACAGAACATGGCTTTGGGATCAGACAGCCTGCTTCCTTCCCACCTCTCTTCCTTATTACTTGTGTGGCCTCAAGCAAAACACTTTACTTCCCAGGGCTTCAGGTCCCACCCCTCACATAGGGATGAAAACAGCAGCCTCCCTGGGCAGTTAATAATGTCCATATGGAGACCAGGCACGTGACTCACGCCTGTAATCCCAGCACTTTGGGAAGCCAAGGCGGGTGGATCAACTGAGGTTGGGAGTTCGAGACCAGCCTGACCAACATGGAGAAACCCCATCTCTACTAAAAAAATACAAAATTAGCCAAGTGTGGTGGCACACGCCTGTAATCCCAGCTACTCAGGAGGCTGAGGCAGAAGAATCACTTGAACCCGAGAGGCAGAGGTTGCAGTAAGCCGAGACTGCGCCATTGCACTCAGCCTGCCTGGGTGGCAAGAGCAAAATTCCATATCAGAAAAAAGAAAGGAAAGGGAAAGGGAAAGGGAAAGAGAAAGGGAAAGGGAAAGGGAAAGAAAGAAGGAGGGAAGGAAGGAAGGAAAAGGAAGGAAGGAAGGAAGGAAGGAAGGAAGGAAGGAAGGAAGGAAGGAAGGAAGGAAGGAAGGAAGGGGAAGGGAGGGGAGGGGAGGGGAGGGAGGGAGGAAGGAAGGAAGGAAGGAAGGAAGGAAGGAAGGAAGGAAGGAAGGAAGGAAGGAAGGGGAAGGGAAGGGAAGGGAAGGGAAGGGAGGGGAGGGGAGGGGAGGGGAGGGGAGGGGAGGAGAGGGAGGAAGGAAGGAAGGAAGGAAGGGAGTGGAAAGGAAAGGAAATGAAAGGAAAGGAAGGAAAGAAAGAAAGAGAAAGAAAGAAAAGAAAGAACAACTCCACATACCTCCTGCTTCATCAGCCCACCTTAGCCCTGTCCTCCGCCCCTCCACCCTGGCCAGCAGGCTTTTCAGTTTGGTAACAACTACAAGGGATCTCCCCACTGTCCAGCCCCTCCGTGCATACGCTTATAGAGGCCATTTTACCTACACTTGGAGGCTTGCATTTGTACCTGAAACCCAATTCAGGTGACAGGAAAGGCTCTGTATGTGTAGGGCAATCTATCCATTAAGTATGTATGAAGATCTAGCTACAGAGGCATTTGCAATCTGGTCTGTATGTTTCACTAGCTCTCTTAAAATAGGATGACCTCCCTGATGGTTCTCCTGCCAACCAAGGGATCTGGAAATGCAACAGTCGAGGAGAAACCTCTCCACAAGTTTTGGGGCTCCCTTAGCTCTCCTCATTCCCCCAGAGCTGTTCACAGCCACCAAGGTGGAAGACAGCAATGGGATCTCCTCCACTGAGGATGAAGCCCAGAGCCCCAGACAGACTGACACCCCAGGGACAGCCTCCAGAATCCAAAGATGCAGTAGAGCAGAGAAGACATGAAGCTGGCCCTCAGCTGGAATCCAGGGGCTCCCCCAACAAATCCCAAATATGGGTGAGTCCCCAAACTGCTCTTTTTGTGGACTGGGATTGAAGGGAATGTAGAATAGTGGCCAGAGCCCAGGGTTTAAAGCTGGGATCTGAGGTCAAATCCTTCTTCTGCTTCTGATGTGTTGTGTGACTTTGGGACAGTCTCCTAACCTTTCTGGGCCTCAATTTCCTGGTAGAAAAATGAAGGTTCTCCATGGTTCCTTACAGCTCAAACACACGCCAGCCGGTAGTGTTGCCTTCATAACCTCATAGCATCCCTCTCCTGGGTGGATGCTGGGACTCTGAGCTGGAATGTGCCAATGAGAAGGGCCTGCCCACAGCCCCCTCCTGCAGAACTTACCAGCAAAGCACTGCCCCGCCTGCCACCTGACCCTCATGGGCAAAGGGAGAAGTGTGGACTGGGTTCTCTATTCTATCACCACAATATCACGATTGAAGGAAAACGGCATTAGAGTGAAGCCTTCAGTTTCCCCCACATACTCATTCAAAATTGGATCAGGGAAATGGCTTTGATTTTAAATATTTCATGAGCAAATTCGGCATTGAAGCCCCTCCCTGTGTGGCATTATCAAATATAGACACGGAGTCTAAATCAAACTTTTTGAAAACACTGGTGCATTCAGGGTAATCTCATAAAATCAAATTTTATTTTGAAAACATTCAACACTAGAGCTTTTTAAACATAGATCCTGTTTATCATGTGGTTATTTTGGGGTATGTCAGAATAAAGAAGTCATAGGTCCTTTCTTGGAAGGATGCTCCTTTGTTTTGGATACATCCTTTCTTCCTGCAGGCTTGGTAGCAAAACACCCTTTTTTTTATGAATTGATAGATGAGTTTTTTTTTTTAATGTCCTTACTTTGCAAAAAAAAAAGGAAATAAACCCATAACTGATAGCTATTTTTAAAAAATTCCTGCTGTGTGAAATGCCAGAACATCAGCATCCCCCATATCAGCATCAAGGTGAGCTTTAGAAGCCTCCTTTTACATTGCAAGGAACAAGACAGTTTCTTTCTCAAAGAGACTGAACGTCAGAGAGGTTCAGTAATGAGCCCAAGACCACACAGCTGGAGGAGCCAGCACTGGGACTTGAATGCCACCCTCTCTGACCTGAAAGCTGAAGCTGTCATACTTACCAGTTATCTTTCCTCCACCCCATCAAGGAAGAATGAGACCCAACACTGGGCTGGAGAGGACCCCAAGGTTTAAGGAAATGAGCCCAAAAGAAAGCCTGAAACAACCCAGAAAACCCTGCATTTACTAATCTTCCCTTCTGTCTCTGAGACAAGGTGGATAACTTCTGGTTTATAGCCCTAGTGGCAGAGAAAGAGGCACCAGCGATCCCCCACAGCAGAGGAAAATGCCAATGCCGTTTTTATTAGCCATGAGAAGGAATTTTATTTAATATCCATGCACCAGATTTAGAGATTCAATTTGGCTCTTCTTGTGTAGAAATTCTCTGGAGGGTGGTGGTGAGAATCTGCTCACAGAAGCTGAGAAGTAAGTGCATCTCAGGAAAGTGCTCCAGCTGGAGCCAGGATGCTGTCTTCAGAGAAGAGAGACACAGCCAACCCTGAGTTGGGGGAGAGCTCTTGGCACCAGAGGGGGTGCCCTCAGAAGTGGAGGCCCTGGGGCCCTATCAAGTCCTACAACTAGAGTCACTCTCCTGGGACTCGCTGGAGGGCGTGGCCCTGGGGATCCTCGAAGCTTCAGGAAGGATTGAGGTCTGCAATGTAGGAGCCTCTCTCAGGAACCCAGCAGAGTAGGAACTCTGCGTTGCAGAAGAACAGAGCAAATGCTTGGTCTGGAAGGAGCTCGCTGGGGATGCCTAGAAGCAGAGGATGTTGGGAAAGTATTGGTACCGCGGGTTGTAGCTCCGTAGGTTTCTCCTGAGGCAGTAGACGAGCTTCCGGTCACAGGCACAGAGCTGCACACGACAGAAGGGCCCTGGCTCTGCAACAGAACACAAGGAGCAGAATGACAGTGGGAAGAGTGTGCTTGACTGACTGATCACTCCCATCTCAGCAGAGACCCCATGGACCTCCTGCTCCGAGGAGCTCTCAGCCTGATGAAGGAGGCACGGCTCCTAAACAGGGGGAATGAATAATCTGATGGAAGGGGCACAGCTGCTGCTCAAGGTGATGTTTCAGTCCAGGAGACAGCTCCTGCCCTCAGGGAGTTTCCAGTCGGATAGAGAAAGCACATTCCTTCCTCTGGGGGACTCCCAGACTGATGGTGGAGGCAGCCACTGCTCTGGAGGAACTCTCATTCTCACAGAGCAGAAACCACCCCTGGGCCCTGAGCTTGAATCCTGCTATGTGCACTGGCAGGCCTTCAAGCTTCCATTTCCTGATGTCTAAAATGGAGGAGACTAACCTACTCCACAGGTATTTGGGGATCAAGAATCCAGAAAAAGGAAGCATGTCAAGCCCTTGCACAGGGTGGATGCTAAGATGTTTCAGCCCTACACCGGGGGTCTGATACAGCTGCAATAATCCTGCCCCTCTCGTTCCAGTTCTGCACCCAACCCCACTTTCCCCAACAAGATACAGGCTGACTGTCCTCTAGGGCAACTGAACTTAAAGTCAGGTGTTCTTCCAATGGCCCAAACGGGAAGCCCCAGCCTTACCGCAGGTGACCAGGCCCCATGCGAATCTGTATTTGTAGGACTGTGTCCAAATGTTGCAGCCCTTCTCCTCCAGCCGCCCATAGCAGTGGTCATGCACCCAACAGCACCTGTCCATGCAAGAGACTTAGATCCTGAGCGGGAGGTGTGCCCTCCTGACCCCGTCCCTAATAGGAGCAAAAATTCAACCATGTCACTTTAGCAGAGGCCACTTTGGTGGAAGCAATGTGGCAGAGAAGATCTGGTAGCATAACTGAGTAATTTCCTGCTCCTCATTTCCAGCCAGCAGGTCATGGACCCTTGTTTTCCTCCTGGTCTCATGATTAGACTACATTTCCCAGTCTCCCTTGCAGGTAGGTATGGCCACATGACTCGATCCCTGCCAGGGGAGGTGGATGGAATTGATGTACTCCACTTCCAGACCTGCCCAGACAAACCTCCCACACTTTCCTCTGCTGTCCCTCTGCCTCCATCCTTCAGCTGGATGGAGAAGACCCAGCAAAGGATTCTGAGGCCACAGGGGATGGCAGAACCACAAGATGGGAGGAGCCAACGTGTGATTCATACTGAACTATTATGTGAACCAAAAATAAACTTCTCATATCATAGGTCCCACACCTGTAGATCAACCAATATGGATGGAAAATGTACGCAGGCCTATTTACTTGTGTCTGTACTAAACATGTACAGACTTTTTTCTTGTCATTAATTCCCAAACACTACAACAGCTACTTCCATAGCATTTACATTGTATCAGCTATGATAAGTAATCTAGAAATGATTTAAAGTATACCATCACAGCCGGCACAGCGGCTCATGCCTATAATCTCAGCATTTTGGGAGGCCAAGGCAGGCAGATTGCTAAAGTTCAGGAGTTTGAGACCAGCCTGGGCAACATGGCAAAATCCTGTCTCTACTAAAAATAAATACATAAAAATAAATTAGCCAGGCATGGTGGCACATGCCTGTAGTCCCAGCTACTCAGGAGGCTGAGGTGGGAGAATCACCTAAGCCCAGGAGGTCGAGGATGCAGTGAACTGAGATCACACCATTGCACTCCAGCCTGGGCAACCAGAGTGAGACCCTGTCTCAAAGAAAAAAAAAAAGGTCGGGGGGAGGATACAATCACATAGGTTATATGCAAATACTACGTCATTTTATATTAGGGACTAGAGCATCTGCAGATTTTGGTATCCACAGGGGTCCTGGAACCAGTCCAGGGGATCACTGTATGTTAGGTGTAGCGATGGCATACTAAAGGTTTCCTTGGTTTACAGAAAAACTGAGATCTTACAGAGGAAACACCTCATTTCTCCTATGACTAACATCTTACATTAGTATGATACCCTTGTTGGAATTAATGAACCAATATTGATATATTATTAACAATAATTATTCACTAAATAATAATACATTGTTACTATCTCATTGATTGTAAAAAATTCATAATTGATTCAGCGTTCCCTCATTTTTACCAATGTCCTTTTTCTGTCCCAGGATCCCATGTTACATTTCATTGTCTTGTCTCTCTTTTTTTTTCTTTTTTTTTTTGAGATGGAGTTTTGCTCTTGTTGCCCAGGCTGGAGTGCAATGGAGCGATCTCGGCTCACCGCAACCTCCACCTGCCGAGTTCAAGTGAGTCTCCTGCCTCAGCCTTCTTAGTAGCTGGAATTACAGGCATGCGCCACCACGCCTGGCTAATTTTGTATTTTTAGTAGAGATGGGGTTTCTCCATGTTGGTCAGGCTGGTCTTGAACTCCCAACCTCAGATGATCAGCCCATCTCCGCCTCCCAAAGTGCTGGGATTACAGGCTTGAGCCACTGCGCCTGGCCCATTGTCTTGTCTCTTTGGACTCCTCTTGTCTGTGGCAGTTCCTCACACTTTCCTTGTTCTTGACCGTTTTGAGGCATACTAGTAGATAGTTTATAAAATGCCCCACTCTTGGGATTTGTCTGATTTTCTTTTTTCTCATCATGAGACTGGAGTTTGGGGTTATTTTTTTGCTGAATTGTTCCAGTCTTGGCTACTGGAGGCTCTTTCAGTCAGCACATGTACCTCTTGTCACATGGCCATCAATGCGGGCTTTGGTTTTGTTTTTGTTTGAGCACTTCCTTACTTTTTGTCACTAAAAGAAGTTCCAGGCTCATCTTGCATATTTCCTGCCTTGGTCCTAGAATTGGCCATTTCTTCAAGGAACCCTGGTTTTATACGTGTGTGTGTGTGTGTGTGTGTGTGTGTGTGTGTGTGTCTTGGAAGGGTTCTTTTATTGAAGAATAACATTGGAAACCAGATCTAGGCATTAAGTGTGCTTGTTGCTACTGTGGTGTCATTTCTTTTAAGTCTTCTCCACTGACAGCAAAAGAACATTTCTTTTTCCCATGTGAATAAAAAAAAGTATATGATCACACAGGCTATATGCAAATACTATACCATTTTATATCCGGGACTAGAACATCTGCAGATTTTGGTATTCACAGGGGTCCTGGAACCAGTCCAGGGGATGACTGTATGTTAGGTGTAGCAGAGTGCACATAAAAAGTATTGTTGGTTTACAGAAAAACGGAGAAGACCTTACAGAGGAAACACCTATTTTCTCCTATTACTCACATCTTATATTAGTATGATACTTATATCTATGCATCCTGGTATCTGTGCATACTTCTACACGTAAACATCCGCCTCTATAATAAGCTAAACTGGAGTCCGTGTTGAGGTCTCTAACTCTAGTGCTGTTGCACATGGATCATTCTGGCTTCCTGCCCTGGCTTATCCCACTCCAACAGTGAGAAACTTGGCCCCAACCATCTGTCCTTTCCTTTCTATATGTCTAGCAGTATCAGAATTGTTAATCCAGTTGGGTATATTTTCCAAGGAACAGAATCTCCCATTTCACACATTCTTCTCGAACTTTAGCACTTCCCGGTCAAGAGGTGGAATCTAGGTCCCCTCCCTCTTAAAGGCTTTCACACTGTCTTGACCAAGAGTACAGGGTGACACAGTGGAATTTCTGAGGCTGACCATAAAACACCATACCCTTTAGTCTTGCAGTTTCGGGATACTCACTGTTGCAACCCAAGAGCACCATGGTGGGAGGAATCCCAAACATCCTGGGAGAGGCTTAAGTGACAGGAATTGTGGCCTCTGGCCCACTCCTAGGCCAGGAGATGCTGACAACTTGCCAGCCATAGGCGTGGGTCATCTGGAAGGTGGATTGTCCAGCCCCAGTTGTCCAAGCTGAAGTTGAGACACGCCACTCCCACACACCCTACCCAAATGGAGGATTCACAGGCAAAGTAAATGATCAGTGCTGTTTAAGCCACTACATTTAGGACCACTTGTTATGCCACAGTAGACCAACTGACACCTTAGACCACTGTGATTGCCAGCTAAATTCTTTGAGACTTAGTTTTCTTATTTATAAAATGGTACTTTCATACTCATCTTCCAGAACTGATATGAAATTGAATAAGAAAACGTGGGTGCAGACCCTGGAGCCCAAGGGCAGTTATAGCAATCAGCTCACCAATCGGTGCCATCCTTGGGGCTCCCTTGGCCGCCCCAGCCACAGTAACAGCCGTAGAAGCCATAGTTCTTCAGGGCGTCCTTCCCTGTCACCTTTTCGATCATGGATTTTAGGTCCAGCAAGCCCCCTTGCACAGCAGGCACACCTGGAAGACAGCCCATGTTCCCAGGTGACACCCAGGCAGCCCAGCCCTGCATTAGGCCCACTGCCCAGCACCTCCTACCCTTTCTCCCACCTGGGGCTTGGAGGAAACTGCATGTCTCTTTTTAATTCTCTCAATCAGTGGGAGGGGACATGCAAGCAGTATGGAGAATTGGTTAGGAGTTTGGAATTGAAACATGAGCAGACTTGGGTTCAAATCCTGACTCTGCCACTAATTCAAAGTATGGTATTGAATGGAGTCAGAGCCTCAGTTTCATCATCCGGAAAATGGGGACCCAAAATTAGCAGCTACATCTTGGAGTTGTCATGAGGGTTAAAATAACATCAAGTATGTGAGTTTTGAGCATGACGACAGGCACATAGTAAGTGACCGTGACATATAAGCTGTAATTCATAAGGTATTTTCACGAAGCAGGCAGACAGGAGCTTCCTGTCTCTCTCGGCAATACGTTCCTCTTCCCCACCACTCCCCTCCCCTCACACTTTTTAGAACATAAGGCAGAGAATCTAAAAGCAGGATGGGACTCTTAGAAATTGCTGAAGGCACTTCCCTCATCTTACAAATGGGAAACTGAGATTTGGAGGGAAAAGGTGCCCTGTCCAGGGTTTCACAGCGAGCCCAAGGCCCCTGCTCTCTCCTTGCCCCAGCTCCTCCTGGGGTCTCCAGGCACCTGGGAAGACATTAAAGAGCAGGACAGCCTGTCAGGGGATTGTATACACGGTCATGGGACTGCAGGGTAGAACTAAAGCCATCTGTACAGTCACCTCCCAGCTGGACAAGCCAGAGCTGAGAATGACCCAGGAATCGTGGGTTGGAAGATTGATTTGGGGATTTTTTTTTAAACTTATTTTATTTGCATAGGAGAAAAAAACATCTGCCTCCTACATTTGCTAGCCACGTAACCTCCGTGTCCACCACCTTTACACAGCTGAGGTATGATATCTCCTAGGACCCTGCCACAGCCCCACCCATGGACTGCATTAGCCCATGTCAGATGAGGAAGCAGAGGCTTGGAGGGATAAAGGCTCTTGCTGATGTCTATGCAGTCAGTGCAGAGCCGAGATTCAAACCCAAGTCTCTACCACCTCAACGGCAGGTGTCCTTTTCACCACCCTACTACTCTCATGGGGTAGAAGTTAATTCAGAGGTCGTGGGGCCACCACTTACTACAAGCCAGGAACCAAGCCAGTGGGAGGAGGCCCTTCATCTCTGGGGTTCTGGAAGAGAAAATACATCCCACGACAGGTCTATCAGGCAATGCCCCCACGGCCCATTCAGCTCCCACCCTGGCTCCCCACCAGGCCCCGCCTATTCCACTCTCTGTCCTGGTGGGCAATAAACAAGGTGAGTCTAGCCAGAAAAGATGAGGCAAAAAACTACAGGTCCCCTGAGGTCTCTGGAGGCAGAGGGGCAATAATGGAAGCATTTGCTGGGAGACTGTCCCGACCACCAGTGTGCTTTTAGCCACAACCCCCCCAGACATACTCACCCTGTCAGCAAAATGGCTAAAAGGAACCAGAGAATGGCCAGGATTCTTGAATGGAGATTTGGTGGCATACGTAGAGAAGCAGGACTTGATGTAAACTAGACATGGCCTTTGATAAAAGATGTAAGAAGCTTTCAGGAAGAAAAAATTCCTGGACAGAGAGCACTTGGTGTCCACAGCAGGAGGGCAGAGGAAAGCCAACGGTTCTACGTCTCATACTCTTTAGCTCACAGTGCCCTAGTTGCCTGTTTGCAAGGATGTCTACCCTGATGGTTCTTTGCAGGCAGAAACTGGGCGATGCACCCCTCTATTCTAACACTGAGAATAGTGCTTGGCCCAGAGTAGGTGCTCAGCAGTGAACCCTGAGCACCCACAATGTGCCAGTGGCTTTCAGGGCCTGGTCATGGCTCTTATGGGCGCCAAGCACTTTTGCCTTTATAGGCATCTTTCTGCTATATATTTATATTTATATTTGTATCCACATGATTATTTTTGACAACTATGTTGGCATAAAGAAAAATATAATCCAAGCTGGATTTATTATTATATATTCTTTTCTTTCCTCTTGATTTTAAAGGAATTTATAAAATTAAGACACTCTCCTGAGCCCCAGATTCTGGTCTACCTAAAGAATAAGTTAACCCTGGGGGCTCGTGGGAGTGCTGCAGGGTAAGGTAGGTATCACAGTCCCCATTTTGCCACTGGGAAAGGTGGGGCTCAGAGAACTCAGGGCCTTGCCAGAGGTCACACAGCCACTGAGAATCCGGTGGAGGCCGGATTCAAGCTCTGTCCTTCTGCGCCCCTCACTGCACCACACAGCCTCCCTTCCCAGCATGAATTCTTTGAGGGGGCTTGTTTGTTCCTTCTCATGCTCTACCTCTCAGGCAGAAGCTCTTGGCTTCACTCCTTAGAATCTGTCTTTGGTAAAAACAGCCATTGGTAGCCTAGAGTCCAGGAAATTCCATGTGTCTCAGGCCAGCACCTGATTCTAATTTGGCTTCTCAGCGGTTCCTTGCCGGCAGCTGCTTGATTCCCTGCCTCCCAGGATTCAAAGTCCTTGTTTATCCACAGCTGGACAAGCCCAGGCTTTCCCCTTCAGTGCCCTGTTGTCTCGAGTCCCTGAGTTGAATGGTCACTTGTGCCAGTGCTCTGCCGGAAACCCTGGCACCTCCCAAGGCCTGGCCTCCAAATACACCTCAGACTCCTTGGGGCTCCCGGCTACTGAGCTGGCTTCCATGCCAGCCCTTGTCCAGCAGCAACACCAAGTTCCAAGAACATTCCTGAGGGTTCTGTTCACCCACAGCCTCTGCTCTGAGGGCTGCAAACAGCCAAGGAAATGGCCCTGGACCCCACCCTTCCACGCCAATCTTTCTCTGCTGCTCCCTGGAGCTGTGGCCCAAGGACACCAACTGCCACTCACTGGGCACCTCTCGTGCGCCAGGCACTATCCACTATCTCTCTAAACCCACCAATGACCTTGGCAGGCCCAGCATCTGTCCTTTTAAACAGTTACTCGTTGAAAGAATGACTAACAGTTGTTGATTTTACAGATAAGGAAACTGTGGCTCAGGCAGGTGCCCTGAGTTGCCCAGGGGTTTAGCCCAGGACTGTGAATCTATTTCCTTGACTGACTCTACTCCACTGCCTCTCAGCATCCCTGGGCAGTAAACATACTTTTTATTTTCTATAGTTTATGACACTTTGACATCTTGGAGGCCTTGTTGGCCAGAGACAGCCTGCTCCTTCCAGGGCTGATTAATTCCTAGAGACCTCAAATGGCTCCTCTGTGAGCATGCCTTTCATATGCAGACGAACTGTGACAGTAGTGAGCAGGCGACCAACAGGTGATGGGCAGGCAGTTGGTAACTGTCTCTCTAAATAACTGGTTGCAGCCAGCACCAGGGAAAGGCAGTCTTCCAATAAACAGGAACACCTGAAGCTGGTGAAGAGCAGCTTCCGGATAGGATCTCAGGAGTTGGGCAAGGGGGCTCACACATGCGCACGAAGAGGCAAAATGGCGGAGTTTAACTGGTGTGTGACCGGCCAGGGACATTCGGCTGGTAAGGGAAGACCGCCTCAAGGACGCATGCGTCCAACTCTGTAAACACACTGCGCATGCTCCCTCCTGAGTGCCGGCAGGCCACTGTGCATGCGCACCGCCCGCCCAAGGGAAGAATCGGGATAAGAAACACAACACCCTGGAAATATGCCAGTATATAAAATCCCAAGTCAGGCCGGGCATGGTGGCTCACGCCTGTAATCCCAGCACTTTAGGAGCCCGAGGCGGGTGGATCACCTGAGGTCAGGAGTTTGAGACCAGTCTGACCGTGAGAGACCAGCCTGACCAACATGGAGAGACCCAGGCTGTACTAAAAATACAAAATTAGCCGGGCGTGGTGGCATGTGCCTGTAATCCCAGCTACTTGGGAGGCTGAGGCAGGAGAATCGCTTGAACCCGGGAGGCAGAGGTTGCAGTGAGCCAAGTTTGCGACATTGCACTCCAGCCTGGGCAACAAGAGCGAAACTCCGTCTCAAATAAAAAAAAAAACACACACAAAACCCAAGTCAAAGGTCAAACAGCACACCTGACTCTCAAGTCGCCTGCTTGACTCCGACGTCGCCTGCCTGACTCTCAAGTCGCCTGCTTGCTCGGCCCTCTTCGAAGTATACTTTCCTTTCATTCCTGCTCTAAAGCTTTTAATAAGCTTTCACTTCTGCTGTGAAACTTGCCTCAGTCTCATTCTCCTTCTGCCGTATGCCCCGCAGTGGAACTCTTTCTTTTGAGGAGGCAGGAACTGAGGATGCTGCAGATCGGTATGAATAAGTCCTACTGCTGACACTGCCAGTCCCCCGGCACACCCCGCCCACCTTTCCCTCACTCTCACCCTCCAAGCCAAGGCTTCTCCTGCCCCAAATCACCACCCCAGGCCCAGACACTGGACAACGAGGGAAGCCTGGAGTCCCGCTGACATGATTCAAACTGGCTGGTCCTAAATCGTATCCCCTGCCCTGCCACCCTTTACCTCGGAGGTCACAGCAAAGGCCCTGGGCGATGCTTCCCGTGGCCCCTCCTGATGACCTGGCACTTCCAGCGTGGCCCTGGGTGGGAAAGTACGCCCTCTTCTCCTGGGGTCTGTAAATAGCAAGCTATCTTTTAAAAGGCAATCATTTCCTGATCTGTTGGCCTCCCTATACCTGAAGAAAACCAATCTCCCAGGTGCATTTGAAAACACCCTGGAAAGAGTAAGAAAGCAGTTTCATGGTGGAGATGGCAGAGGCATGGAGGGCTGCCCTGAAGAGCGGCCACTCAGTGGAGCCCAAAGTGGGCCCCAGGAGGAGGATGTGGGCTCAGCTATTTTGATCAAACGACCACAGAGAGGAAGCACATAGCCACAAGAGAATTTCGGAGGAGGGCAGCGGTTGCAGTAATGACAGGGAGAGAATGGAGACGAAGGACCAAAGGAAGATGTGGAGGCCGGGACGTGGCCAGGTCGCCGAAGGACGGGTCCCCCAAGTCCACATGCGGCAGCTCCAGGACTTCCCAGTTCATGCCTCCTGGCTGGAAGGAAAGGGTAGTGCCGAGCCCCACTGCACAGAAGGCGCCGCTCAGCCATCCTGCTGTCTGTGAGGGAGGTGACGGGAGGTCCCCCCTCTCCTGGCCCTGCGCCCCTGACCAAGGGGGCCAGGTGTCTCCTCTCCTAGCCCCTCCCTCGGCCCTGCTCCCCACACCTCCCTCAGGCGAAGCAGCCCCAAAGATGCGATTCCTCACCAGTGAGACCTTTTCTCCGTCCTCAGGCCCGCAGAAGACGCCAGGGAGGGGCCTGCCTGGTTTTAAGGACCTCTCTGTCACCTCCCACACTCCTGCATGGGCCAGCTCCAAGATTCCTTGTAACTCGCATAGGAAACCCTGTTTCCCCTCACCCTGGCATGACCCCTGGGGATTTTTTTCCACTGTGTATGCAGAAGCAGTTTTTTTTTTCTTTTTTTTTTTGAGACGAAATCTCGCTCTGTCACCCAGACTGGAGGGCAGTGGCCCTATCTCAGCTCACTGCAGCCTCCGCCTTCCTGATTCAACCAATTGTCCTGCCTTAGCCTCCTAGGTATCTGGGATTACAGGCGCACACCACCACACCTGGCTAATATTTTTGTATTTTTAGTAGAGTAGGGGCTTTACCATGTTGGTCAGGCTGGTCTCGAACTCCTTCCTGACCTCAAGTGATCCACCCGCCTCGGCCTCCCAAAGTGCTGGGATTACCAGGCAGAAGCAGCTGTTTTCTGTAACAGGTCACAGAGCCCAGGTGGCTTTCGGGAGAGACCGTGATCAGAGTCAGGCTTGGGCCACCCACGACCCAGGGCTCTTCCCTGCCAGGAACAGAAGCCCTGGAATCCCCCTCCCGGCACAACCTCCCTCCCACCCACCATACTGGATCTTTGCCAAGTCCCCCAGCCCTGGGACTCTGCTCAGATTTCATCCTGTCTCACTCAGCCTCAACCTGAGGACAGCCAGGGAAGACAGGCGGCCCCGCTCCTGGACTTGAAGCATTGCCCCGTCCTCTTCCTAACTTGCTAACTCTCAACTTCTTCTGCCCCATACCTGAGCTGGGGTGACTCAGGAGGTGCCTGCAGAAACACAACTCCGAGTTACCTACAGAATGTTGCTCCCCCACATCCAGGTGGTAGCCCTTTGTCAGCACCTGACTCCCTGCTAACTTCCTACAGTTCTTCCCTCGGGGAAGGGGAAAGAGCCAGGCTTGCAGTTAGAGAGATGCAAGCTGGGGTCCCAGCTCAGCCACTTCAGTAGCTGTGTGACCCTGGGCAAGCCACTACCTTTCTCTGTTCTTCATGTGAAACATGAGAATTATGAGCCCCTCCAGCTCCAGAGGCTCCTGGTGAGGAACGTACCATGTAAAACAAGGTACGTGGGTCAGGCACAATGACTTACCCTGGGAAGCTCAGGTGGGAGGATGGCTTGAGCCCAGGAAGTCAAGGTTACAGTGAACTGTGATGGCGCCCAGGAATTTGACTAGCCTGGGCAACAGAGCAAGCCCCGTCACTATTAATAAATAAATACATACATAAAAATAAAAATAAGGCATGTAAACTAATGGCAGTTGCAGAAGCGTGTGGCCCAGTGGGTGACATCACAGGTTCTATATCAGCCCCAGGTCCTGGGTTCAAATCCTGGCTTCTCCACCACTCACCACATCACCTCGGGGCTGACCAGAGCTCACCTGCCTCAGAGAGCTGTTGTTAGGATTAAATGAATTTATACATTTATAACTTAGAGCCACAGCAAATGCAGAGAAGTGCCAATAAATCAATGACAGCTTACCTTCTAGAATGTTCTCACAGGACATAGGTAGCTACTAGTATTCTCCTCTCCATTTTCCACTTCTGTTAATTCCACCTCTTACCCCACCACCTCCCACACACTTTTTTGAGAAGACTTGAATTTTTTTTTTTTTTTTTTGAGACAGGGTCTGTCTCTGTCCCCCATGCTGGAGTGCAGAGGCACAATCACAGTTCACTGCAGCCTCCACCTGGGCTCAAGCCATCCTCCTGCCTCAGCCTCCCAAGTAGCTAAGACTACAGTGGGTGCCATCATGCCCGGCTAATTTCTTTGTGCATTTTTTATAGAGTCTCAACATGTTGCCCAGGCTAGTCACAAATCCCTGGGCTCAGGTGATCCTCTCATCTGGGCTTCCCAAAGTGCTGGATGACAGGTATGAGCCACTGTGTCCCATCAAAGACTTGGATTTCTGCCTCCTGCCCCTCCTTGCTGTTGACTTCCTTTTCTCTCCCTCCCTCTTGTCATCAGAGAGAAGCCCCTCCTTACGCCCCCTGGACGCTTCTTTTCCTAGGACTAACCACTGAGCTCCCGGAAGAACCCTGTGAATTCAGTTCAGTACCAAAAATATTTATGAAGTGTCTACTACATGCCAGGCACTGGGATTTCATGATTAATAACAGAACCTGTGCCTTCACAGAGCCCCCCTTGTGGCCAGTGGGAAACAGAGAGTGAAGACAGAAGTAAACAGAGACATCATCTGACCAATTATAAGTCCTCAAGAAGTATATGCAGGACAAATTAAACATCAATTGAACACACTCGTTCTCTGTCATTTGCTGGGTCTATCACATGCAGGCTTGCCCAGGGCTAAAGCCCTGCCGAGGGCAGCCATGGAAACCCGGACACTCCCTCACCCTCAGAACCTGAGCTGCTGACATATCCCTGGCCTTATCAAATGGTTTGCTGGCACATGGAACAGGATTACCCAGGGCTCACTGGCAGAAAGTCTACATCGAGTCCTCCTCCTCCAGGAAGTCTTCCATGATCCCTCCTTCCACAAGGAGCTTACTTGTCTCTGGAATGCTATAGAACTCATCTGATATGCTGTCCACTCTGGCACTTTCTGGTGGAGGGAATTACAAGGCTGATGGCTCATAAAGGGATGAGAGAAGAACTCGGTCTCTAATGAACATTTGCTATGCCCCAAATGCAAGGCAAGCTCAGCATTCACAGTCTTCCTTAACGGTCACAAAATCTCATGGGCATTATAATCACAATGTATAAGCAAGTAAACAGAGGGGTAGATGTTAGGTAGCTCGCCCAAGGTCACACAGCTAGTAAAAGGAGGATCCAGAATTGTACACCTGACCCATCTGTCTGTCAAATCCGTGTTCTTTACAAAAAAGGGTTGTGACCCCATTAGGACATAATGATTGGGATTTTCACAAGACAGCTAACCAGAGTGTCATGTGGGTTCCTTATAGATGAGGTAGAAACGTGAGAACTGAGGTACAGTTGGTTCAATGGGTTCAGAGTCCCAATCATTGCTGATGAGTGGAACTGGATTTTTCATTATAAACTTTCAGCCCAGGGCTTCATAGAGTCCTAGGAAATGCTTTGCTTGGTCTACACAGTGCTTTTTTTTTAAAAAAGAAAAAAATGGTATTAACTGCCAATGTTATAAATGCTAAAAGATCTTAGACAGAAATCCACATTTCCAGGCTGGGCACAGTGGCTCATGCCTATAATCTCAGCACTTTGGGAGGCTGAGGCAGGTCTGAATTGAGGTCAGGAGTTCGAGACCAGCCTGTCCAATGCAGTGAATAAAGTACACAAGTTAGTCAGGTGTGGTAGTGAGTGCCTGTAATCCAAGCTACTTGGGAGGCTGGGGCAGGAGAATCACTTGAACCCAGGATGCAGAGGTTGCTATGAGCTGAGATCACACCACTGCACATCAGCCTGGGGGACAAAGTGAGACTTTGTCTAAAAAAAAAAAAAGAGAGAGAAAGAAATATACATTTCCATTTCCAGCTTCTCTTTAAAAGATCTAGCAATCCTGAGTCTTGACTCCCGCATGGCAACAACTGGCCATTGCCGAGAAATAGCTGCCCCATGGTGGGGTACATGATTCACTCTGCCCTCGTCCTCAAGCAATCCTTATAGTCTTAGGTTCAATCTGCCTCACAATTGCTGTCTGCCTGGAGGAATCTCTGGTCAGTCCTCATAAGCTAATACCAGCTGCACACCATGGACTGCGGCTGGATGCATGGTGTCCACGCCCTGGAACCACCACTTCTTAGCTGTGTGACCTCTGGCAAGGTTCTTATCAGTGCCTTAATTTACCATCAGAAATAACAGGGTAAATAATTTTACCCGTCTCATCTCTGTGTTCTGAGTTGATATATAGCAGGTGTTTAGACACACAGTAAGGTATCAGTAAATGGTTATTTTTAATAGGATGGTGGACATGCCTCCAATGACCACTGAGAAACTTTCTTCAAGTGTTTAGTAGAAATTCAAGAATGCTGGGAAGAACTGGCCAAATAGATGCAGTGGGGTAGGTCACAAAGACCCCTGGGTGTCCGGCTAAGGATGCTGGATCTTGGTCTTGTCCTGATCTTATCCTGATCTTGATCAAGAGCAAGATAACCTGAGTTCAATAAGAAGAGAATGAACAGGTCCTGTCCAAAGACCCTCAAAGCTGAAATGTACAAAGACAGGGTGGGTAACACAGCTCAACAATCACATGTGTGACCCCCAAACCCAGTCCTGGTCACATCACAGAAGGAGTGGTCATCTTTGGTGGTGATGGCAGGAGTGTGGTGCCCAGAACAAGGGCTCTTAGCAGGCCATACCCAGAGGGATGTGCCTGGCCCTGGGCCCCAATCTGAGGAGGTTTAGCAGGTGTCTGGATCACAGGAGACAGAAGGGAGGGAATTAAGACTGACTTGAGTTTGAAAGGTGGCTGGGGGTACCCAGTCTGTCTCCAGATCTCTGAAGGGCTGTCGGGAGTAGGAGGAATCAGAACTGTCCCATGTGGCTCCAGACTGCGGAACCAACACCCACCCAGCACGGACGCACTAAGCAGTCAGATTTTGGCTCGATCCAAGAACGTTTTTCTAACAGCTCATGTGTCCTGGGAATTGAATGAGCTGTCTTGGGAGTGGTGAGTTTCCTCTCCCCGGAAGGCACTTTTTATTTGCCACTTCTTAGGAAAGGAAATGTTGCATGGGAGGTGGGCACTGAGTGGGTGGGATATGCCCCCGCCTGACTTCTCAGGAAAAGGAACTTAATCTTTAAGTGTTGGAAACACTTAAAATGCAGATGAGATCTGTCAAAGCTCATGAAATCAGCTTCGTCAGTTATGAAGCCTAGGTTCTATCCTGTAAAAAAAAATTTTTTTAATTACATTTTGCCAAGGTTCAAAAACAGGGCAAACTCATGAGTCATTCAGCTGCTCCATAACATGGAGAGGGCTGTCAAATGTTTTGTGCTCCCTGCCCAGGAGGGCCACCTCCCCACAACATTTTATGCAGCCAGAGGCATGTTCAGATATGTTGCAAGAGCAATGACTAGCATGAGATAAGTGGATGAGCTCCAGGATGCCCTCAGGGTCTGACATTCCGTGCTCTCGAATCGACTTGCTCATGAATCCTCTGAGCTTTTCCAACGCAGCTTTTGCACTTCCCGCACTCCCTACCTAGAATACTTAGTCCTTGCTTTTTTATCCTCCAAGTCTCACCTTAAACGCCACCTTCTCCAGAAGGCCTTCCCTGACCACTTACCCAAGGTCACCCTGTTTTATCCCTTCATAGCACCAACCATCATCTTTAACTCTCTTTAACGTACTTGTTTATGGCTCATGTGCCTCATGCCTTCCCCCAGAATATAAGCATCTGAGGGCAGAAAACATGTTTGTCTTCATCTTGTTCTTTGTTATATTATCAACCTATCAGCAGGTAGTAGAGAACCTAATATATATCTTTTTCGTTTGTTTTTTTTTGAGATGGAGTCTCCCTCTGTCACCCAAGCTGGCATGCCATGGTGCGATCTCGGCTCACTGAAACCTCCGCCTCCTGGGTTCAAATGATTCTCCTGCCTCAGCCTTGTCAGTAGCTGAGATTACAGATGTGGGCCACCATGCTGGACTAATTTTTGTATTTTTGATAGAGTCAAGGTTTCACCATGTTGGCCAAGCTGGTCTCAAACTCCTGACCTCAGGTGATCCGCCCACCTCGTCCTCCCAAAATGCTGGGATTACGGGTGTGAGCCACTGCACCCAGGCCCTAATGCATATCTGGTGGCCGATAATTATCTGTGGAATAAAAGAATGATGGGATGGATGAAACAATTAAATCTGGACATAAAAGCAGCCCCCTGTGGGTGTCAGCCAGGCTGTAAATTAGCAGCTTCCCTTAAAGATACACACAGTTAGTTCTGTCTTGGTGTCAGCCCAGAATGCACATGTAGTTTGTACATGTTACAGCTATTGGTTAATAACAGGCTCGAGTTCAACCTTCACCATAACCTTGGCTAAGGAGGCAATCGGCACACCAACTCCATAGCAAATACATGTTTTATCTTTGAAAAACGTAATCCATTCAACTGTTCACCCTTAGGAAATCTACCATGAACTAACCTCCTTTTCTGCCTTTGTTTCTGTTGTTTTTCCTCCACCTAACATGCTCTCCCCTCTCCTTTTCTGTAGAAAGTAGGAAAGTTCCTCTTCAAAGTTTTCTTTCTTGTTAAAGAATAAATCATAAGTGTTAGAAATAGTAGTTTGGTTTTTTTTTTTTTTTTTGAGACGGAGTTTCGCTCTTGTTACCCAGGCTGGAGTGCAATGGTGCGATCTTGGCTCACTGCAGCCTCCTCCTCCTGGGTTCAAGCAATTCTCCTGCCTCAGCCTCCCCAGTAGCTGTGACTACAGGTGCATGCCACCATGCCCAGCTAATTTTTGTATGTTTAGTAGAGACGGGGTTTCACCACGTTGACCAGGATGGTCTCGATCTCTTGACCTCATGATCCACCTGCCTCCGCCTCCCAAAGTGCTGGGATTATAGGCATGAGCCACCGTGCCCAGCCTAGTTTGTTTTAAACACTTTCTTCAAAGCCTTCTCGCTTTTTGCTAATAATGCTTTGTTAAGCCCTATCCTATGTAGCTGTTAGACACGCTCACAGGCACAAAGGAGAGTCTATATCCTTGTACTTTCACCAAGATATTTATGCCATTGCTTTTCTAAGTCCTTTCACAAGCAACTTTCTGTCCCCTCCTGATTTGGACTTCCTCTTTTCCTTTTGTTCTCCATTGACTTTACCTAGTCAAGGAAGTTTTAAGCTATTAGCCAATCAGGTTCAGTTTTAGATTGTGCAGTCTAGCTCCAACCAATGGAGATCAGTCACAGCAGTGAAGACGACCCCAAATGCGTAAATGATAAACATGCCTACTTTTTCCTTGTTCGTTGTACTCTGGTGGCAAGATAGCTAACAGGAGCATCCTTTCTGCAGAAAGTAAAATTGTCTTGCTGAGAGATTCTTTGTCTCAGTGCTGATTTTTCTCTGTGGCACCGAGCATCTGTTTCCGACATTTTCTGACTGTTTTCCTACATGGTAATGTCCCTTCTTTTTTGGAGGAGAGAGAAACCTGAGGAAAGGCTGTCCCTCTGCCTGGCAAGATCACAGATGGCACCCCAGGTTCTAGGCCCATGAGCCTGAAACACCTACAATTCAAGGCCACTCCACTTGTCTCAATCCCAATCCAACCAAGCAAATGTTTCTTGAGCAATTCTATAGGCAGAGGTGTTTCTGTAGGCTCATCACACCTAGAATAACATTGGAACTCTTTCCCTGGGCCTAAGAGAAGGTGCCCCTCTTTTGAGACACCTTCCCTGATACCTCCCCAGAAGAGTTCATGGCTTCCTCCATTTTTCCTGGGTCAATCTTTCTAACCTCTGTAACAGCACAGAACACATCCACCCAAGTCAGAGGCACCTGTCTCCCCTCACAGGACATGGCCCTGCATGACTGGCCCCAGACCTACTCCAGTCTTGCCTTATATCACCCCAAAGCATTCCTGGGAAGAAGCCAGATGTGAAGGCTGTTAGTTCCTTAAACCTACTAATTTCAATCTCTCTCTCTCTCTCTCTCTCTCTCTCTTTCTCTCCCTCCCACTCTTCCCTTTTCATCTGTTATTTCCTCCCTTCCTTCTCTTACTCAACACCTACTCATCTTTGTAAACTTAATGTACTTATTTAGCGAGCACCTACTATGTGACAGGTGCTGCTCTAAATACTGAGGATACAGCAAAGAGCAAAACAGCTGAGAACCTTGCCCTCATGGCAGAGCTTGCGTTCTGGAGGGAAAAGATGAAACAGACAAGCAAATAAGTAAAATTATAGTTTGTCAAGTGGTGATGGATGCAATGGAGAGAAACAAAGCAGGGAGCAGGGTGGGAGTGCTGGGTGTGTGCGTCTGGGGGTGGGAACAGGGACTGTTGATGGTGGGAGTGGCCGCTTTATTTATTTATTTATTTGTTTGTTTGTTTATTGAGATAGAGCTGTGCTCTGTTGTCCAGGCTGGAGTACAGTGGCGCAATCTCAGCTCACTGCAACCTCTACCTCCCAGATTCAAGAGATTCTCCTACCTCAGCCTCCTGAGTAGGTGGGACCACAGCCGTGCACCATCATACCCAGCTAATTTTTGTATTTTTAGTAGAGACGGGGTTTCATCATGTTGACCAGGCTAGTCTCGAACTCCTGGCCTCAAGTGGTCCGCTCGCCTTGGCCTCCCAAAGTGCTGAGATTACAGGCGTGAGCCACCGCGCCGGGCTGGAGTGGCCACTTTTAACAGGGTGGCTGAGAAAGGTCTTGCTGGGGAGGTGACACTTGAGTAAAGCCATGAAGGTGGTGAAGGAGCAAGCTACGGGGACATCCTAGAGGAGGAAAGCTCCAGGGAGAGGGAAGAGCAAGCACAAAGGCCCCAGGGTAGGAGTGCAGCTGGGAGCTGGGAAATAGGGAAGCTGGGTCTGCCTTTGCCAAAACGTCTTGTGAATCCGTCGCCCTACCCCGAACTGGATCAATCCACTGCCCTGAGCTCTCCCAGCACCCTGAGCCTCCTCTCTTCACAGCAACAATCATATTGTGTTGCCATGTCTCTCCCACCAGGCTGTGAGCAACCTGCGGACAGGGACAGTGTCTTTTATTAATACTTTGACATCTCCAGTGCTCGGCATAAGGCATGATACATATTCATTGATGAAATCAATTAACGAATGAACAAGCTAGACTGTGAATCCTTGATGGTGTCTCATTTACCTCTCTGGCAGCACCTAGCACTCTGCATGGCACAGATTGGGTCCTAGGAAAAAATGTTTACTGCATGATTAACAGAAATAGCTGATGCCTTCTTGAGCACAGATACCATGCTAAGTTCTTTATGGGGCTTCTCTCATTTTATCCCTAAGGTGATCCTATGAGGCGGATACTACTATCATATGCACTTTGCAGATTGGGACACTGAGGCTTGAAGAAAAAGAAATGGCTCATACGCGCGGTCGAGCCGGTCAAAGCTCGGAGTTGTCCTGATCCGTTTGACTCCCAAGTCCAAAGATACTTAGCCCAAAGCTAAACTGCCTTCCAGAGAGGGGAGCTAGAAAGAGAGAGAGAGACGGAGGAAGGCAGGAGGAAGATCTCCCTTTAAGGGCAACTTACTCATCTCTGGGTCTCTTTCTGTGTGTACTGAAGTGTCTGGCACGCAGTGGACGCTCTCAACAGTTAAGGGATGTTAAAACGATGTTGGTGATCTCTTTCCCTAAAGGGGAATATTTGCCTGTGGTTTAGGTTAAAAAGAAATCCAAACCAAAAAATCCTCAGATTAACGTAAACACAAGTCCTAATTCCGCCTTCTCATAACTCTTCCTAGCTTTGCTCGTAATTTTAGGTATGATCTTCCAGTAACCTCCCTTGAGGTGTGGCCTGGCCTCCTTAACAGCCAGCTTTCCAGGCCTGACAATGACAGGTGGAGGACCCCAGCAGCCCTAGAGAGCTGTGCCTGCTCACCTCCCTCTTGGACTCTCCACACCCACCATTCTCCAGTCTCTCCCTCCCAGCTGGCCTCCCTCCACAACCCCCAATTTGTGCAGCCCCCATTAGTAACTAACCTCTTTGGCTTGGCCTCAAATCCTGCTCCAGAGGTCTGCCGCCATGAGCAACCTCCTTGGGCGGACCCCGAAGTCCCAGGTCTCACTGGCTCCCCATCTCCAGTCAGAACATGGGGGTCCACAGACCATGGATCCAGGGGAGTCAATTCTTGGCCTCCAGAATCTTAAGCTGAGAATAGGGGTGAGCAATGATGAGGACAATCCTGGAGGTGGGGAGGGAAAACTTCTGCCTGGAGCCAGCCGGGTGGAACCCTGCTCAGCCCCTGACTGCCTTTGCAGAGGCAGGAAGTCCTGCACAGTCGGGCCCTGTGGCTGGCTGGCCTGCCAAGGGACTGGGCAGTCACCCAGAGAATTCCAATACGGGTGGATTTGAGTCCTGAATTATCCAGGTCACGGCTTTAGCCACTTCACAAGCGTTTGCTAATCCCCTCAGCCCCAAGTAACCCCTACCTCAGTCCTGGGCTGAGAACTTTCTTAAGGCTCTGACAGCCTGCTAAATATCTTAACTATCTGAGCCCCTGGGGGCTTGTCAGCCTTGGCTGGGACAAGAACAAGAACACAATATTGTATCTTGCATACAGTAAAACTATTTAATGTAGACATTTCCCCTGTTGCCCCAATAATGGTTTTTATATCCAATTCATTGGCTGTTTCCAATCCAGAATCCAAACAAGCATCAGGCTTTGTGTTTAGCTGTTGTGGCTCTTTGGTGCCCTTTAATCTAGAAAGTTCTTTCATCTGGTTTCTTTCTTTTCTTTCCTTTTTTTTTTTTTTTTTTTTTTTTTAAAAAAAAAAAAAAGAAGCCCAAGGGAAAGCCCAGGGGGAGGGGAGCAGGCACACTCCTCTGTTGACGGAGTCTCTCTAGGGCTGCTGGGGTCCTTCATCTGTCATTGTCAGGCCTGGAGAGCTGGCTGTTAAGGAGGCAGGCCATACCTCAAGGGAAGATGGAGGTTACCAGAAGATCATACCTAAAAAAAAACTATTTTTTATTTTTTTTTTCTATTTAATTTTTGAGATGAGGTCTCACTCTGCCACCCAGGCTGGAGTGCAGTGGTGCAGTCTCAGCTCACTGCAGCCTTGACTTCCTAGGCTTGAGCGATCCTCCCACCTCAGCCTCCTGAGTTGCTGAGATCACAGGCACATGCCACCACACCTGGATAATTTTTTGTATTTTTTGTAGAAATGGGGTTTCACCATGTTGCCCAGTCTGGTCTCAAACTCCTGAGTTCAAATGTCTTCCAAAGTGCTAGGATTACAGGTGTGAGCCACCATGCCCAGATTTAATCTGGTTTCTATTTTAAAATGACATTGATATTCTTGATTACAGACCAGCTGTCTTGCAGAGTACCCACCAATCTGAATTTGCCTATTGCTTCCTTATGATTATCAGGTTACCCATTTTTTGTAAGAATACTGCATAGGGCCAGGCGCAGTGGCTCACACCTGTACTCCCAGCACTTTGGGAGGCCGAGGTGGTCAGATCAGCTGAGGTCAGGAGTTTGAGACCAGTCTGACCAACATGGAGAAACCCCGTCTCTACTAAAAACACAAAAAAGTTATCCAGGTGTGGTGACCCATGCCTGTAATCCCAGCTACTCAAGAGGCTGAGACAGGAGAATCACTTGAACCCAAGAGGTGGAGGTTGCGGAGTGCCAATATCACACCATTGCCCTCCAGCCTGGGCAACAAGAGCGAAACTCTGTCTCAAAAGAAAAAAAAAACACTACACTGGTCAGATGAGGGACATGCACATTTTCAACTTTATCACCATTCCCAAAATACTCTCTTTGGTGGATGTATCAGTTACACTCCTAGCAGCACCATAGCTAGCACTTGATAATATCACATTTGTCATTTCTTCCCAATCCGATGAGTATAAAATTGTGTACCAGTTTTAACTTGCTTCCCCTGGCTGCTAGTGCAACTGAGCATTTTCGCATATGCTTCATGGCCATTTGGATTTCCTCTTCAACGAATGGTCTGTTGGTAGCTGTGCGAATTCTGGACCTCTTCGTCCTAATTTCCATCCAAGTCCTTCCTGGCTCTGCTCTGTTGGAGGAGGAGGTCAGGGAGCGTGTTCCCTCAGGCTTCTGTATCAGTGGCTTCCAGAGGGCAGGAAATTGGAAGTCAAGACAATAAGTGTTTGCTATATATGTTGCAAATATATTCTGTAATCATGCCAGTTGTCTTTCATTTATGGCTTTTTTTTTTTTTTTTTTTTTTTTTGAGATGGAGTCTTGCTCTGTCACCAGGCTGGAGTGCAGTGGAGAGATCTCAGCTCACTGCAACCTCCACCTCCCAGGTTCAAGTGATTCTCCTGCCTCAGCCTCCCGAGTAGCTGGGAGGCTAATTTGTTTTTGTATTTTTAGTAGAGACGGGGTTTCACCATGTTGGCCAGGATGGTTTCAATCTCTTGACCTTGTGATCTGCCCACCTCAGCCTCCCAGAGTGTGGATTACAGGCATGAGCCACTGCACCCAGCCAGCATTTTTATAATATAAAAACTTTTACCTTTTATGCTATATGAGTTATCTATCTGTAATGTTTAGTACTTTGTTTGCAAAGTCCTACATAACTCTTTGATCATGAGTTTAACAATATTCTTCTGAATATCTTTCTTCCATTGGTTCTAAATTTGGGGGTTTGACACTTGGGGCTTTAATCTTTTACTCCATTTGGAGTTTATTTGTGTGTGTAGTATGAAGCTTAAATTTAGTTTTATTTCCCTATAAGGAAAGTCAATGATTCCAACACCGTTTGTTGAACAGAACAATATTTCTCCTCTGATTTTAATGTTTTCTTGAACACATAAGTTTCTACTTATGCTTAGATCTATTTCTGGGCTTCCTTTATGTTGAGACCAGTCTGACCAACATGGAGAAACCCCATCTCTACTACAAAACACAAAAAAGTTATCCAGGTGATCTATTTTTCTAAATTTGCCCTACCATCTATCACTCTGCTTAATTACCATATATATATATATATATATATGTATTTTTTTTTTCTTTTTGAGACAGAGTCTCACTCTGTCACGCAGACTGGAGTGCAATGGTGTGATGTTGGCCCATTGCAACCTCTACCTCCCATGTTCAAGCAATTCTCCTGACTCAGCCTCCTGTGTATCTGGGACTACAGGCACACACCACCATGCCTGGCTACTCTTTTGTATATTTGTAGAGATAGTGTTTCGCAGTGTTGCCCAGGCTGGTCTTGAACTCCTGAGCTCAGGCAATCCACCTGCCGCAGCCTCCCAAAGTGCTAGGATTATAGGCGTGAGCCACCGCACCTGGCCTAATTACTATAATTTTTTTAAGTCTTCATATATACTAAGGAAAATCCCTCTTCTCTCTTCTTTAGACATGTTTTGGTTATTCTTTTTTGCAAAGAGATAGGGTCTTGCTGGATGTGGTGGCTCACACCTGTAATCCCAGCACTTTGGGAGGCTGAGGTGGGATCACTTGAACCCAGGATTTCGAGACTAGCCTGGGCAACATAGGGAGACTCCATCCTACCAAAAATTCAAAAATTAGCTGGGCATGTTGGCATGTACCTGTAGTCCCAGCTCCTCAGGAGGCTAAGGCAGGAGGATCACTTGAGCCTCACAGGTAGAGGCTGCAATGAGCTATGATCATGCTACTGCACTCCAGCCTGGGTGACGGAGTGTGACCTTGTTGCAGAAAAAAAAAAAGACAAGGTGTCACTCTGTCACTCAGGCTGGAATGCAGTGGTGTGATAATGGCTCACTGCAGTCTCGAACTACTGGGCTCAGGAGATCCTCCCACCCAAGCCTCCCAAGTAGCTGGGACTACAGGCACATGCCATCACAGCTGACTACTTTTTTTTTTTTTTTTTGTAGAGATTAGGTCTCGCTATGTTGCTCCAGCTGCTCTGGAACTCCTGGCCTCAAGCAGTCCTCCTGCGTCTGTCTCCCAAAGTGCTGGAATTATAGGCATGAGCTACCATGCCTTTCCAAGAGCAATTAAATCAAGAAAAATAAAATACCAATATCTTACACATGTACACAAAACAAAAAAACCTCTGGTACATAAAAAAAGTTATGACTAAAGTAATAGACCAATTGGAACAATTCAGTAGAAAGTAGGAGGCAGTCATGTGCTATAAAGTGATTTAGCAACCAACTCTTGTAAGGAAGGAGGAAATCCCTGATTTGTAGAGTCTGCCAATTTCTTTAGCATAAATACCCGCAATATGGCTGATTCCAAGCTACCAACATGATAACACTGAATATGGAGTTGGGAAAAGAAATGTTAAGTTGGACTTTATTAAAATATAAAATTTTAGGCCAGATCCAGTGGCTCATGCCTGTAATCCCAGCACTTTGGCAGGCCAAAGTGGGCAGATCGCAAGGTCAGGAGATCAAGACTATCCTGGTCAACATGGTGAAACCCCATCTCTACTAAAAATACAAAAATTAGCTGGGCATGGTGGTGCGTGCCTGTAGTCCCAGCTGCTCTGCCAAGGAGGCTGAGGCAGGAGAATTGCTTGAACCTAGGAGGCAGAGGTTGCAGTGAGCCGAGATTGGGCCACTGCACTCCAGCCTGGCAACAGAGCAAGACTTTGTCTCAAAAAAAAAAAAAAAAAGAAAGAAACTTCTGCTGTGAAGAATACAAAAGCCACAGACTAAGAGAAATGTTTCCAAAACACATATCTGATAAAGGACTTGTGTCCAAAATATACAGTGAACTCCTAAAACTCAAAAATAAGAAAACAAGTAACTCAATTAAAAAATAAGCAAAAGATCTGAACAGACACTTCGCCAAGGGTGACATACAGATGACAGATATGCATATGAAAACACACTCAACACCATGTGTCATTAGAAATTATAAATCAGGGCCGGGCGCGGTGGCTCACGCCTGTAATCCCAGCACTTTGGGAGGCCGAGGCGGGTGGATCACGAGGTCAAGAGATCGAGACCATCCTGGTCAACATGGTGAAACCCCCGTCTCTACTAAAAATACAAAAATTAGCTGGGCATGGTGGCGCATGCCTGTAATCCCAGCTACTCAGGAGGCTGAGGCAGGAGAATTGCCTGAACCCAGGAGGCGGAGGCTGCGGTGAGCCGAGATCGCACCATTGCACTCCAGCCTGGGTAACGACAGCGAAACTCCGTCTCAGAAAAAAAAAAAGAAATTACAAATCAAAATAACCATTACAGACCTATTACAGATGGCTAAAATCCAAAACGTTAACACCACAAATGCTGCCAAGGACATGCAACAGGGACTCCTTCAAAGCCAGTGGAAATTCAAAATGGTATGGCCACTTTGGAAGACAGTTTGACAGTTTCTTTTGTGGGTGTGTGCAGTGGCTATTCACAAGTGTCATCATAGCATACTCTAGTCTTGAACTCCTAGGCTCAAGAAATCCCTCCTGCCTCAGCCTCCTGAATAGCTGGGACTACAGGTGCTTGCCACCACACCCTGCTCCCATTTGACAGTTTCTTACAAAACTAAATATAGTGTTACCATTCCATCCAGCAATTGTACTCCTCAGTATTTACCCAATAGAGCTGAAAACTTATGTTCACTCAAAAACCTGCAAACAAATGTTTATAGCAGCCTTATTCATCATTGCCCCAAACTGGAAGCAACCAAAAGGTTCCTCAGTAGGTGAAAGTATAAACGAACCGTGATACAGACATACGATGGCGTACTGTTCAGCAATAGTATAAGAAATAAGCTATCAAATCACAAAAAGACACAGAAGAACAGAAAGGCATAAATGAAGCCAATCTGAAAAGGCTATGTACTCTATAATTCCAGCTATATGACATTCTAGAATAAGCAAAACTATGATGACAGTAGAAAGATCAGGAGTTGCCAGGGGTTTGGGAGGACAGAGGTGAAGAGGCAGAGCACAGAGGATTTTCAGGGCAGTGAAACTGTTCTGTGGGATATGGATACGTGACATTATGCATTTGTCAAAACCCATAGAACTGTACATCACAAGGGGTGAACCTGAATGTATACTATGGGCTTTAATAATAATATATTAATATTGAGTCATTAATTGTCACAAGTGTGGCACACTAATTTGTGATGTTAATGAGAGGACTATCTATGCACGTGTTGGGATAAGGGGGCGGTATATGGGAACGCTATACAATTCTTCTGTAAATCTAAAGCTCTTCGAAAAAGAAGAATCTATTAATTTAAAAAGAATTCCTGACTGGGTGTGGTGGCTCACACCTGTAATCCCAGCACTTTAGGAGGCTGAGGCAGGTGGATCACCTGAGGTCAGGAGTTCAAGACCAGCCTGGCCAACATAGTGAAACCCCATGACTACTAAAAATACAAATAATTAGCCAGGTGTGCTGGCACGGGCCTGTAATCCCCACTATTTGGGAGGCTGAGGCAGGAGAATTGCTTGAACCTGGGAGGCAGAGGTTGCAGTGAGCCGAGATTGTGCCACTGCACTCCAGCCTGGGCGACAGAGCAAGACTCTGTCTCAAAAAAAAAAAAAAATTCCTATTGCAGTAAATGCCCTTAAGTTATTGTGTGCATTCTCATTGCAATGCAAGCATGACAAATACTTCATTTTCTTCGTTTGTTTGAGGTCTATGTTGTGTTTGACATGATTTGGTGCTCTCCGGCAGTATGTCTCACATTTTCCTGTGTCTACAAGTCAACTGAGCAATCTTGCTAAGATACAGATTGTGATCTACCAGGTAGGCCTGGGGGAAAGCCTGAGACTTTTACATTTCTAACACACTCCCTAGTGCTTCCCCTGGGGCTGGTACAGGGTCCACGCTTGGAATAGCAGGACCTGCAAACAGACAAACAAACAAGACTGGAGACCCAGACGCTACCCTTTCTACCCCGTTTTCTTTCTTTTTCTTTTATGGTAAAGACAGGGTCTTACTATGTTGCCCAGGCTGGCCTCGAACTTCTGGCCTCAAGCAGTCCTCCCACCTTGGCTTCCCAAAGTGCTGGGATTGCAGGTATGAGTTACCATGCCTGAACTTGTACTCTGTTTTTCTATTTTTTTTTTTTTTGAAACAGTCTCACTACAATCTACACCTTCCAGGTTCAAGCGATCCTCCCACCTCAGCTTCCCATGTAGCTGGGACTGCAGGTATGCACCACCACGCTTGGCCAATTTTTTGTATTTCTAGTAGAGATGGGGTTTCACCATGTTGGTCAGGCTAGTCTCAAACTCCTGACCTCAAATGATCTGCCCACCTCAGCCTCCCAAAGTGCTGGGATTACAGATATGAGCCACCATGCCTGGCCTGTATTCCATTTCTAAATAAGGAGGCAGAGCTATCTAATTTTATGACTATGCTAACCAATAGTTATATATTTTTTTAATTGATCTTGAAATGTCTCTTTCCACTGATGTTTCACCCTGAGTCATATCCATTTTCTATTTCCAAAGGCATTGGAGTTCCCTGCTCCAACTAACTGAGCCAGTTGAGATCAGAAGTTCATATGTCCCAGAGAAACTCAACGAAAGGGCCATAATGCTCCCCGGCAGCCAAAGAACCACCAAGTGTTTGTATTTGCACAAGTCAAGTATGTTTCGTATTCTAGAGGCTATCAAGGTCACTGCCAGAGTTGCCCAGACAATGGCTACGTTGTGGTCAGTAAGGACGTGCTGCTTACTTGAAGGAGAGTCTTAAGCAGGTGGCAAACATGAGGAGAGAAGGTGGTGGCATTGGACAGATTTCATGTTCCCTGATAGCTATGGCACCGGGCAAAGACTCACAGAGGATTGGAGTTCCATTTCCGCCATGAACTCACTGAGCCTGTTTCTCCATCAATAAATTGAGATGACTGAGCTCCATCCTTGTTAAAAGCTCCTCTAACTCTGCATAATTATTTTCATTTTAAGAATATTCATTCCAAATCAGGGCCTGGCTCTTCATTTTCCAGGTAAGGGTTTCACGTTTTGAACTGCACCCTCTGCACCCACCATGCTTATCCTGCCCTGGGTCCATAGAAGAGTGGTCAGATGAGGCATCTGTCCTTCCAGCTGCCTGACTGCATGTCTTAAGACTCCCAGGGTCACATCCCAGAACTGATCTGTCAAGGAAACAGCTGCTTCTACCACAAGAAGGAGCACAAGGAGCTGCTCATCAAATCATGCAGCTGTTGCTACCATCCCCAGAGTCACATCTACATTATGACAACCTATACCAGCAAATCGATGCTTTACATCCTGCCTCTTTCCCACTCACTCAATTCTGATTTCAGTTCCCAAGCAAATATATCTGATAGACAGAATCTTAAAATGGATGAAAGCTTACCTGCAAGGAAGTCTTAGCCTTCGTTTTCAGCTTTCCAGCCTCTGCAGAGTAGAAAGGTGCACTAGAAGGAGATGAAATAGATGTTGAGCAAACCAGTTCATAGATAACCTCCACTGTTAGTAATCCCTTCATTTATCTGACTGACATGCATGACCCTCGTCCCATATTTGTACTTCAATTCCAACTAAGTGGTCCTCCTTTGAGCCTCTTGTCCAGTAGCATGAAGACCCCAAAATGGCCATATGGCCATATGGTCTTTCTCTCTCTTTTTGTTTAGACAGGGCCTCACTCTGTCACCCAGCTGGAGTGAGGCAATCAGGGCTCACTGCAGCAATGCAATCAGGGTGGTGCAATCAGGGCTCACTGCAGCCATGACTTTCTGGGCTCAAGCTACCCTCCCACCTGAGCTTCCCATGTAGCCGGCACTACAGGCATGCACCATCACATCCGGCTAATTTTTCTAGTAGAGACAAGGTCTTGCTATGTTGACCAGGCTTGTCTCGAACTCCTGAGCTCAAGCAATCCTCCTGTCTTGGTTTCTCAAAATGCTGGGATTATAGGCATGAGCCACCACACTTGACCATGTGATCACCTTTTTTTTTTTTTTTTAAATTGAAATAGAGTCTCGCTTTATCACCCAGTCTGGGTGATTCTCTCACCTCAGCCTCCTGAATAGCAGGGATTACAGGCATACACCACCATGCCTGGCTAATTTTTGTATTTTGGGCAGAGATGGGGTTTCACCATGTTGGCCAGGCTGTTCTTGAACTCGTGTCTTCAGATGATCCTCCCACCTCGACCTCCCAAAGTCCTCGGATTACAGGCATGAGCCATTGCACCTGGCCCACGTGATCATCTTTAATGCTTAGTTTAGTTGAACCAATTTTGTGTACCCTAAAGATATTCCTCACTTAGCTACTAATATCTTCGACTTCATGAGTGGGCTGCAGAGGAAACTGTTGGCCCTGACACAATCCAGAAACCAACTTGTTAAATCGAGAATCTGCTGCTGGAGCTGCAGCTCCAGACTCTAACACCCCTCCTACACACTGTACTGGCAAAAACTTCCTCCAGCCTTGACTCACTTGGCCATTAAATCAGTTCCGAATTGAGGGCTCATATGATTATATCTTATTTATGAATCCTGAATCTCATTCAGAAACCTAGCTGCAAAAGAGACCAGGCATGTTGTCTACAAGAAGTCCACTTTAATACAAAGACATGTATAGGTTAAAAGTAAAGGGAAGGAGAAAGATATACCATGCTAACACTAATCAAAAGAAAGCTGGAGTCGCTACACTAATTTCTACAAAGCAGATTTCAGAGTAAGGAAAATTATCAGGAATAAAGAGGGACATTTCCACAATGATGAAGGGGTCGATTCTTCAAGAAGACATAACAGTTGTTAATGTGTGTGCCCCTAACAGCAGAATGTCAAAATACATGAGGCAAAAACTGAGAGGACTACAGGAGAAATAGACAAAGCCACTACTATAGACAGAGCCAGCAGGCAGAAAGTCAGTAAGGACACAGTTGAACTGAACAGCACCATCTATCAACTGGATCTAAATGACATTTATAGAATACTTCTCCCAAACAACAGTAGAATACACGCTCTTCTCAAGCTCATGTGGAACACTCACCAAAATAGACCACATTCTGGGCCATAAAACATACCTTAACACGTGTAAAAGAACAGAAATCATGCAGTGTATGCTTTTAGACCACAATGGAATTAAATGAGAAATCAATAACATAAGATAGCTAGAAAATCTCAGAATAATTGGAGATTAAACAACATACTTCTAAATAACACATGGGTCAAAAGAGAAATCTCAGGAGAAATTTAAAAATATTTCAAACTAAGTGAAAATGAAAACATAACAATCAAAATATGTGGGATGCAGTTGGGCACGGTGGTTCACACCTGTAATCCCAGCACTTTGGGAGGCCAAGGTGGATGAATCACCCGAGGTCAAGAGTTCAAGACCAGCCTGACCAACATGGTGAGGCCCCGGCTCCACTAAAAATACAAAAATTAGCTGGGTGTGGTGCACATGCCTGTAGTCCCAGCTACTTGGGAGACTAAGAGAATCACTTGAACCAGAGAGGTAGAGGTTGCAGTGAACTGAGATCATGCCATGACACTCCAGCCTGGGTAACAGAGCAAGGCCCCATCTCCCCCTACCAAAAAAAAAAAAAAATTATGGGATGCAGTGAAAACAGTGTTTAAAGGAAAATATAGCATTAAACACATACATTAGGAAAAAAAGAAAAGATCTAAACCCAATAATCTACGCATCTACCTTAGGAAACAAACCAAAAAAAAAAAAAAAAAAAAAGAGAGAGAGAGCAAGCGAGCAAATTAAGTTCAAAGTAAGTAGAAGAAAAAGAAATAAAAATTAGAGTAGAAATCAATGAAATTGAAAATAGGACATCAATAGAGAAAAGCAATGATACCAAAAGCTGATTCTTTGAAAAGATCAACAAAGTTAATAAATCTCTAGCCAGGCAACTAAAAAAAATACAAAATACAGAAAAAACTAATATTATAAATGAATGAGGGGCCATCACCACTGATAACATGGACATTAAAGGAATAAAAGGAACATTATAAACAACTTCATGCTCAGAAATTTGATACCCTAGATGAAATGAACTGATTCCTTGAAAGACACAGGTAGCCAAAACTCACATAAGAAGAAATAGATCATTTGCATAGGCCAACATCTATTAAATAAATTGAATCAATAATAACTTTCTAAAATAGAAACCTGGGCCCAGGTGGTTTCACTGGTAACATTCCACCAACATTTAAGAAAAAATCATCTCCTTCAGAAGGTAGAAGCAGAAGGTATACTCCCTAACTCATTCTATGAGGCCAGTATTATTCTAACACCAAAACTAGACAAAGACATTATAAGAAAGGAAAATTACACACCACATCTTATAAACATAAATGCAAAAATCCTCAACAAAATATTAGGACACTGAATCCAATAATGCATAAAAAGAATTACACACCACAACGAAGTGGGGTTTAGTCCACATATACAAGGCTGATCCAACATTTTAAAATCAATTAATGTATCCTGTTGCAACAACAGCCTAAAGAAGCAAAACAACACAATTATAACAATAGATATAAAAAACGCATTTGACAAAGTCCAACATTTATTCATGATTAAAAACTCTAGCAAACTAGGAAGAAAAAGGAACTTTTATTGTGTTCCAAAGACTGAGCCTAGGATGGAGGCAAGATGGCCGACAAGATGTAGCCAGGAGGAACACCTGCCACTGAGGGACTGGAACATTGGAAAGTCTGGCACATGTTGAGTAGATCTTTAGAGGGAAGGCATTGAGAGGTACTGCAATGGGGCAGGATGTTGATGATGCAAGAGGTTATGTATTTTGGGCTGAAGGGGTTTATGGGAAGCCTTTGTACTTTCAGCTCAATTTTGCTTTGAACCTCACAGCTCTAAAAAGTAAAATCTTTTAGAGGGAGGGAAAAGAGAGAAAAGGAAATGCAGTGTTTAGCCTTTTAGCCTCTGGAATTCAGGGAGAGATACCAGGAGGTTGGAATAAATGTTGAGTGAGCCAACACTCCCTGCAGACTTCAGGTAAAATGTCATCTCCCTAGAGAAACTTCTCTGACCTTCAGACTAGTTGAGGCTGTTGCAGCACTTGGTTCTCCACAGAACTTGGTTGTCCAATACATGACTACTACATGTATTGGCCAGGGTTCAGTGAGAGAAGCAGAAACATTATGGCATTAAAGAATAAGAGATTCATTATGGGAAATAGGCCTCCTATAATTTTAAGAAGAGCTAGGGAAGCAAAAGTCTAAAAGAGAGAGTGAAACCACCAAAGAAGCGTCACTGCTAATCCCAAAGTACTGGGTAGGTGGACAAGTTAGATCTGCAGGGAAATCTGAGAAACTATCTCCAAGTGCCAGGGTAAGATGGGCAAATGAGCGCTTCTGGAGAAGTCTACTAGAAGGGATTATCCCAGTGCGGCTACCAGCTCTATGGTCCTGCGGCAAACATCAGGTGGTGGCCAGAGCTGCAGCTGGTCATCAGTACCAGCAGGCAGTAACCCCTATTCTAAATTTTGATGCCTTATAGTATTTGGCAGGGATATGTATAAAATTTCTTGATTAATAAATACAAACAAAAATGCATCCTGGAAATTCTTAAGACATTTCTAATATTATACTTTACCGATAATTTTAAAGCTAACTTATTTATTAAAGATATTTACTGGCCAGTGTGGTGTAATCCCACACTTTGGGAGGCCAAGGTGGGCAGATCACAAGGTCAAGAGATTGAGACCATCCTGGCCAACATGATGAAACCTCGTCTCTACTAAAAATACGAAAGTTAGCTGGGCATGATAGTGTGTGCCTGTGGTCCCAATTACTTGGGAGGCTGAGGCAGAAGAATTGCTTGAACCAGGGAGGCAGAGGTTGCAGTGAGCTGAGATCATACCACTGCACTCCAGCCTGGTGATAGAACGAGACTCCTTCTCAAAAAAAAAAAAAAAAGATTTTACTTAAGTTATGTAAATTTGAAAAAGAATTTGACTACTCTTTTCTTTTTTCCTGATAAAGTATTTAATTCAAGAGCTTTTATTTTCTTAAGCCAGTTAATTAGAGCTCTTTTATATATTTTCAGTAGCGAAACATTGTGTACACAACACATAAATACCTAGATGTATTAGGTATGCCAGTAGAAGTATATCTTATAGATTCATAAAAACTTCTTTTTTCCTCTCTTAGACTTTAAAATTCTTGAAAAACTATTTCAATAGGTAACCTCTATCAATTATTGATAACCCTAGGCAATTATCAGCTAAGTAGCCTTAAATTTACATATTAAAAACAACTCAGGTGAAAATAAAATAGCAAAATTTACATCATAAGGTACAGAGAGAAAAATCTGGTGTACTAGAGGGAAATTAAAATTGATTGAATTGCCAATTAAGCATAAAATTATAGAAATTATAAAGGCCTTTTAAATATATACACATGCACACATACACACAAACACACACACATAGATCCTACACACACACACACCAAGTCAGGTAGAGTTGGTCAAATCTGGCTGGTGAAAGACCAGAACAAACAACAACAAAAAAAAACCAACAGTATGATCACTGAGAACTCTAATGGTGAAAAGAAATTAAGACCAGCTGGTTGTTATTCTTCAGTCAAGACAAAACCCAAATTCAGCTACTTAGCTAGGGATGGGTCTCAGACTGAAGACCGTCCTCTACCACCCTAGAAACAGGAAAAAAACTCAAACTCATTCTCCCTGCTGGGAGTGAGTTCAAACTCCATAAAGGAGTTACCTGACTTCCAAATCACGGAAACAGGAAATCTTGCCTTCCTTATTGGAAGCAAGTAAAACCCAAAAAATGGGGATTGGGGGATGAGTTGCACAGCAAAATAAATTTTAGATCTCGAACAAATTTTGGGAGATCAGGGATTCTCTGGAGGCAGTGCTCCCAGACCTCAGCAAATTGTGCTATTGGTTTGAGCCATAAAGTTAGCTTATGCAGGTACCAAGCACCTATAGGAGGTTTGTCAAAGGTCAGAGGTACCTCCATTCAGGATCCCTTTGTGGTTGCCAAAATGCAAATGCTGAATATCTGAGACAGGTCTCAGTTGATTTAGAAAGTTTATTTTGCCAAGGTTGAGGACACACACCCATAACCCAGCCTCAGCAGGTACTGATGATATGTGCCCAAGGCAGTTGGAGCACAGTTTGTTTTTATACATTTTAGGGAGACAGGAGACATCAATCAACATATGTAAGATGAATATTGGTATGGTCCAAAAAGGCAGGACAACTTGAAGTGGGGAGGGAGCTTCCAAATCATAGGTAGATAAGAGACAAATGGTCACATTCCTTTGAGTTTCTGATTAGCCCCTCCAAACGATGCAATCAGATATGCATTTATCTCAGTGATCAGAGGGGTGACTTTGAATGGGAGACATGTTTGCCCTGAGCAGTTCCCAGCTTAACTTTTCCCTTTAGCTTAGTGACTTTGGGGCCCCAAGATTTATTTTCTTTTTACAGAATAATTATTGATGTCTTTGACTGGAATTGGAGGTAACAGTATGAATTTATCATGCAAGTAAATGAGTGAATGTGTGAGTGTGTGTGTGTGTGTGTGTGTATTTGCCAGCTTTGAAGAAGTGATATCCCACTAACAATGAGCACTCTAGTTCCCAGATATTTATTTCTAAGTGCCATTCTGAAAAAAAGAAAAAGAAAAGAACCAAGACATGTCAGGAAAAAAAAAATGGCTAATTCCAGGACTTTGGAAGACAGAAGATAAGTTTGGAGCATTTTGTGGTGTCAGAAAGTAGGATATGCTAACACAAAACAAAAACAAAATGCTGGGGAGACGCACGCAAGCAAGAGGGCTGAATAGGACTCTCCATTGCTTATCCCTTTGCAGAAACAGCATCTGAAAAACTATCCATGTACAAAAATACCTTTACAAAAGTTAAGGAAACCAGGTGAAAGATTACAGCACCTGGGTATAGCAAAAGCCATATAGTATAGCTTTACTATAGCATGTACTATGGCTATACTATAGCAAAGGGTATAGTAAAGCAAAATAAATTTTCTAAATAACAAATGACACATTGAAGAGAGTAGGAAGGACAGTTTTTTGTTTATGTGTTTGTTAGCTTGTTTCTTTGTTTAATGATGTTATTGTCTATTTTGAACAAAATCATTAAGGGTGGAAAATTTTGAATACAAGAGTAGAAAAAAGACTCAGAATTCCACCAAGATGGCCAAATAGGAACAGCTCTGAAGCATAGCTCCCAGTGAGAGAGATACAGAAGGGGAATGATCCCCACATTTCTATCCAAGGTATCAGGTTCATGTCAATGGGACTGGTTGGACAGTGGGTGTAGCCCAAGGAGGCAAAACTGTGGCAGGGCAGGGCACTGCCTCACCCGGGAATGCAACTGACCAGAGGATTGGGGACTTTCCACCCCAGCACTCTGGTTGAGATACTGTACTTCTCCATGCCCTCTGCAACCCACAGACCAGGAGATCCCCACCAGGCTGAAAGGTGCTGCGAGCTACCAACACAGATCTGAGTGGCAGCTCTGGCAGATGCCATGGGTTGTCAGCACAGATCTGGGTGAACATTTTGACTAGCACTGAGAGCACCTGTGGGATGAAGCTACCCACTCCCCAGAAAGAGGGGGAGCTGAAAGCAGGGAGACAGGTGATACAGTGGGGTGGGTCTCACCTCCCAAAAGACCAGCAAACTGAAGCCCTCTCACTTGAGAGTTTTGCAGCCAACGCATCAGTTTGAGCTCAATCTGGGATAATCAAGCTCGGTGCAGGGAAGGGCGTCTGTCATTGCTGACACAGGTCTAAACCTAACTGTGTAAACAAAAGCCAGAGGAAGCTTACACAGCAGCTGGACAGAGTCCATGACAGCCCAGCAGCACCTCTGCAGACAGACAAGGGACAGACTGCCTCACATGGCCCCCTGACCCCCGTATAACCAAAAAGACATCTCATACAGGAGAGCTCTGGCTGTCACCTGGCAGGTACTTTTCTGGGACAAAGATACCACAGGAAATATCAGGCATCAATACTTCCTTATCTGCAACTCCCACAGGTGATTCCCAGGCAAGCAAGGTCTAGAGTGGACCTCCAGCAGCCCTACAGCAGAGGGACCTGACTGTTAGAAGGAAAACTAAAAAACAAAAAGAAATAGCTCCAACATCAACAGCAAGGACATCCACTCAGAGACCCCATCCAAAATCATGAAACTTAAAGATCAAAGGCAGATAGATCCACAAAGATGGAAAGAAACCAGCACAAAAAAGATGAGATTATCAAAGACCAGAATGCCTCTCTTCCTCCAAGGAATCACAACTCCTCACCAGCAAGGGAACAAAACAGGGTGGAAAATGAGTTTGACAAATTGACAGAAGCAGACTTCAGAAGGTGGGTAATAACAAACTTCTCTGAACTAAAGGAACATTTTCTGACCCAATGCAAAGAAACTAAAAACCTTGAAATGCTAACTAGAACAACCAGCTTAGAGAAGAACATAAACAACTTGATGGAGCTGAAAAACATAGCACAAGAACTTCGCAAAGCATACACAAGTTTCAATAGCCAAATCAATCAAGCAGAAGAAAGGATATCAGAGATTGAAGATCAACTCAATGAAATAAAACAAGAAGGCAAGATTAGAGAAATAAAAGTGAAAAGAAATGAACAAAGCCTCCAAGAAATATGGGATCATGTGAAAAAACCTAATCTACACTTGATTGGTATACCTGAATGTGATGGGGAGAATGAATCCAAGCTGGAAAACACTCTTCAAGATATTATCCAGAATTTCCCCAACCTAGCAAGGCAGGCCAACATTCAAATCCAGGAAACACTGAGAACACCACAAAGGTAGTCCTCAAGAGGAGCAACCCCAAGGCACATAATCATCAGATTCACCAGGGTTGAAATGAAGGAAAAAATGCTAAGGGCAGCCAGAGAGAAAGGTTGGGTCACCCACAAAGGGAAGCCCTTCAGACTCACAGCAGATCTCTCAGCAGAAACCCTACAAGCTGAAAGATAATGGGAGCCAATATTCAACATCCTTAAAGAAAAGATCTTTCAACCTAGAATTTCATATCCAGCCAAACTAAGCTTCATAAGTGAAGGAGAAATAAAATACTTTATGGACAAACAATTGCTGAGAGATTTCATCACCACCAGACCTGCCTTACCAGAGCTTCTGAAGGAAACACTAAACAAGGAAAGGAACAACCTGTACCAGCCACTGCAAAAACATACCAAATGGTAAAGACCAACGATGCAATGAAGAAACTATGTAAACTAACAGACAAAACAAGCCAGTAACAAAATGGCAGGATCATACTCACACATAACAATATTAACATTAAATGTAAACAGCCTAAATGCCCCAATCAAAAGACACAGATTGACAAACTGGATAAAAAGTCAAGACCCATCAGTGTGCTGTATTCAGAAGACCCATCTCACATGCAAAGACATACATAGACTCAAAATAAAAGGGTGGAAGAAGATTTACCAAGCAAATGGAGAACAAAAAAAAAAACAGGGGTTGCAATCCTAGTCTCTGATAAAACAGACTTTAAACTAACAAAGATCAAAGGAGGCAAAGAAGGGCATTACATAATGGTAAAAGGATCAATGCAACAAGAAGAGCTAACTATCCTAAATATATATGCACCCAATACAGGAGCACCCAAATACATAAAGCAAGTTCTTAATGACCTACAAAGAGACATAAACTCCCACACAATAATAGTAGGAGACATTAACACTTCACTGTCAATATTAGACAGATCAACGAGACAGAAAATCAACAAGAATATCCAGGACTTAAATTCAGAGCTGGACCTAGTGGACTTAATAGAAATCTACAGAACTCTCCACCCCAAATCCACAGAATATACAATCTTCTCAGCATCACATCGCACTTACTCTAAAACCGACTACATAATTGGAAGTAAATCACTTCTTAGCAAATGCAAAAGAATGGAAATCATAATAAACAGTCTCTCAGACCACAGTGCAATCAAATTAGAATTCAAGATTAAGAAACTCACCCACAACTGCTCAACTACATGGAAACTGAACAACTTGCTCCTCAATGATGACTGGATAAACAATAAAATGAAGGCAGAAATAAAGATGTTCTTCAAAACCAACGAGAATGAAGACACAACATACCAGAATCTCTGTGACACATTTAGAGCAGTGTCTAGAGGGAAATTTATAGAAATAAATGCCCACATGAGAGGCAAGGAAAGATCTAAAGTCGACACCCTATCATCAAAATTGAAAAAGCTAGAGGAGCAAGATCAAAAAAATTCAAAAGTTAGCAGAAGACAAGAAATAACTAAGATCAGAGCAGAACTGAAGGAGATAGAGACACAAAAAGAAAACCTTCAAAAATCAATAAATCCTGGAGCTGGATTTTTGAAAGATCAACAAAATAGACTGCCAGCCAGACTAATAAAAAAGAAAAGAAAGAAGAATTGATTAGATGCAATAAAAAACGATAAGGGGATATCACCACCAATTCCACAGAAATACAAACTACCACCAGAGATTACTACAAACAACTCTATGCACATAAACCAGTAAGCCTGAAAGAAAGGGATAAATTCCTGGACGCTTACGCCCTCCCAAGACTAAACCAGGAAGAAGTTGAAACTCTGAACAGACCAATAACAAAGTCTGAAGTTGAGGCAGCAATTAATAGCCTACCAACCAAAAAAAATTCCAGGTCCAGACATGTTTACAGCTGAATTCTACCAGACGTACAAAGAGGAGCTGGTACCATTCCTTCTGAAACTATTCCAAACAATGCAGAAAGAGGGAGTCCTCCCTAACTCATTTTATGAGACCAACATCATCCCGATACCAAAACTTGGCAGAGACACAACTAAAAAAGAAAACTTCAGGCCAATATCCATGATGAACGCCGACGCAAAAATCTTCAACAAAATACTGGCAAATGAATGCAACAGCACATCAAAAAGCTTATCCATCATGATCAAGTAGGCTTCATCTTGGGGATGCAAAGCTGGTTCAACATACTCAAACCTATAAATGTGATCCATCACATAAACAGAACCAAAGACAAAAACCAAGTGATCATCTCAATAGCTGCAGAGAAGGCCTTCGACAAAATTCAACAGCCCTTTATGCTAAAAACTCTCAATAAACTAGGTATCGATGGAACATATCTCAAAATAATAAAAGCTATTTATGACAAACCCACAGCCAATATCATATTGAATGGGCAAAAACTGGAAGCATTCCCTTTGAAAACTGGCACTAGACAAGGATGCCCTCTCTCACCATTCCTATTCAGTTTAGTACTGGAAGTTCTAGCCAGAGCAATCAGGCAAGAAAAAGAAATAAAGGGTATTCAATTAGAAAAAGAGAAAGTCAAATTGTCTCCATTTGCAGACAACATGATTGTGTATTTAGAAGACCCCATTGTCTCAGCCCAAAATCTCCTTAAGCAGATAAGCAACTTCAGCAAAGTCTCAGGATACAAAATCAGTGTGTAGAAATCACAAGTATTCCTACACACCAGTAACAGACTAAAAGAGAGGCAAATTATGAGTGAACTCCCATTCACAACTGCTACAAAGAGAATAAAATACCTAGGAATACAACTAACAAAGGATGTGAAGGACCTCTTCAAGGAGAACTACAAGCCACTGCTCAAGGAAATAAGAGAGGACACAAACAGATGGGAAAACATTCCATGCTCCTGGTTAGGAATAATCAATATTGTGAAAATGGCCATACTGCCCAAAGTAGTTTATAGATTCAATGCTATCCCCATCAAGCTACCATTGACCTTCTTCGCAGAACCGGAAAAAAATACTTTAAACTTCATATGGAACCAAAAGAGAGCCTGCATAGCCAAGTCAATTCTAAGCAAAAAGAACAAAGCTGGAGGCATCATGCTATCTGACTTCAAACTATACTACAGGGCTACAGTAATCAAAACAGCATGGTACTGGTACCAAAACAGAGATATAGACCAATGGACCAGAACAGAAGCCTTGGAGGCAACGCCCCACATCTCCAACCATCTGATCTTTGACAAACCTGACAAAAACAAGCAATGGGGAAAGGATTCCCTGTTTAATAAATGGTGTTGGGAGAACTGGCTGGCCATGGGCAGAAAGCAGAAACTGGACCCCTTCCTTACACTCTACCCTAAAATTAACTCCAAATGGACTAAAGATTTAAACATAAGACCTAACACCATAAAGATTTAAACATAAGGCCTAACACAGAAGAAAACCTAGGCAAAACCATTCAGGACATAGGCATAGGCAAGGACTTCATGGCTAAAACACCAAAAACCATGGCAACAAAAGCCAAAATAGACAAATGGGATCTAATTAAACTTAAGACTTTCTGCACAGCAAAAGAAACAATCATCAGAGTGAACCAGCAACCAACAGAATGGGAAAAAAATTTTGCAATCTAGGCATCTGACAAAGGGCTAATATCCAGAATCTACAAAGAAATAAAGCAGATTTACAAACCCATTCAAAAGTGGGTGAAAGATACAAACAGACAACTTTTAAAAGAGGACATTTATGAGGCCAACAAACATATGAAAAAATGCTCATCATCACTGGTCATTAGAGAAATGCTAATCAAAACCACACTGAGATACTATCTCATGCCAGTTAGAATGGCAATCATTAAAAAATCTGGAGATAACAGATGCTGGAGAGGATGTGGAGAAATACGAACAATTTTACACTGTTGGTGGGAGTGAAAATTAGTTCAACCATTGTGGAAGACAGTGTGGTGATTCCTCAAGGATCTAGAAATATAAATACCATTTGACCCAGCAATCCCATTACTGGGTATATACCCAAAGGACTACAAATTGATCTATTATAAAGACACATGCACACGTATGTTCGTGGTGGCACTGTTTACAATAACAAAGACCTGGAACCAACCCAAATGCCCATCAATTATAGACTGGATAAAGAAAATGTGGCACATATACACCATGGAATACTATGCAGCCATAAAAAAGGATGAGTTCATGTCCTTTATGGGGGCATGGATGAATCTGGAAACCATTCTTAGCAAACTGACCCAAGAACAGAAAACCAAAACACCTCCTGTTCTCACTCAATGGTGGGTGTTGAACAATGAAAACACATGGGCACAGAGAGGGGAATATCACACACTGGGGTCTGTTGTGGGGTGGGAGGCTAGAGGAGGGACAGTGTGGGGTGGGGAGGTTGGGGAGAGATAACATTGGGAGAAATGCCTGATGTAGGTGACGGGGGGATGGAGACAGCAAACCACCATGGCTTGTGTGTACCTACGCAACAATCCTGCAAGATTTGCACATGTACCCCAGAACTTGAAGTACAATTTAAAAAAAGAAAAAAAAGAAAGAAAGAAAAAAGACTCAAAACAAAACCCATTTCAGTCCATTGTGGTTCTTTGTGAGTAGAGTATGGTAGTGAGAATGTCATCCAAAATATCTAGTTTATAAATTTTATTTTATGGCCCACAAGGTCAAATGAGAGATATATTACAGATGGTTATATTATAAACCTAAGTTTAAGAAACGTGATCAAGCTAATACTTACAGTCTATCCTTTTTGTGATCTGATTAAAAGCCTGCAAATCTTGAATTACCTAAAAACTATACAGAATGGAATACACACAGTGAGTATGTAAAGTTCTTATAAAACATGGAACACAATCAATGGCTTCCCTCTCTCTCTCCCCTTCCCCCGACTTTCTCAAAGGAAATTTCCTATTTCTAGAAAATGTTTACAACAAAAGAAGAGCTCGCAGGATCAGACTAAGTAAATTGCAATAAGGAGATTTGGTGTGAAGTCTAATAATTCTTTGCAACAAGGTGGAGCTGAAGTGTAGACCTAGTTCTCCAAGTGTAGTTCTTGTTTTGTCCTCTTTGAACATTACTATGCCAGATATAACATTGCTTTTGGAAGCTTAAAGGAACCCTGGGGAAACAAGTTTACTGACACCTTCTATTGCCCGGAGGCCAGAATCAATGATACTGCCCTCCAAAAGACATTAATGTCCCTGCTTTGGCCATAATTGACCCTCATGATAAGATAAACAATTTCATTGAGGAATTTCTCAGAGAAGCCCTTTCCTCTGGAGGAAAATCACAGCTACACCTCAGGCCCCCAGTCACAAGATGCTAGGATATGCCACAGTCACAGATTCTTGCCTGATGGGCAACTTACATCCACAGACAGTAAACCTGTAACTCAAGACTCAGGCGCCACAATAGGTTCACAAGACCCTACCTGAGCTTAGGAACCTAGTTCCACAGCCTCTCCAAGCACCTACACCTGGAATCCAGCACCACTGCAGCTGAATGTAGACAATGTCAGATCTGATGCCAACAGGAATACCCTCAGCTGTTTCCCCATAGGAGGACCCAAAAGCCCTTGACACTGAGGACATCAATAACTACACGGCTGCTGTTACTGCCAAAGCTTCTACAGCCTAGGACACTTAGTTGACCACTATTATTACTGATATATATATTTTTGAGACAGGGTCTCACTGTCACCCATGCCAGGGTGTAGTGTCCAATCATAGTCTACTGCAACTTCAAACTCCTGGGCACAAGTGATCCTCCTCCCTCAGCCTCCTGAGTATCAGGGACTACAGGCATTTACCACCATGCCCAGTTAATCTATTTCTTGTACAGATGGGGTCTTGTTATGTTGTCTCAAACTCCTGAGCTCAAGCAATCCTCCTGCCTTTCCCTCTCAAAGTGCTGGGATCGCAGAAGGATTTAACCTTACCTAGAGCTGAAACAAATTTAGAGAGCAGAGCAAAATATAAAAGTAGGAGAAGCAGCAGGAAGAGTCCTGTGGGCACTCCTGGTCCCCAGGAACGCCATTTCTGACTTTGTCTCACAGGGGTCCTTGGGGAGGGCTGCCAGTGTAATTGGGGAAAGACCACAAGGAGAAGGAAACTTCCAGTTGAACTTTGTAATAATTTTGACTGGCTGTGAACTTTTCTGGCCAGAATGGTTTTTTTGGGGGGTGTGGTGGGGGAAGCAGAGAACAGGAATTGCAGGTATGAGCACAGCATACACAGCAAGCAAGGAGGGACAAAGTCTAAAAGCCCTGCTTGCTTTCTCAGCGGGGAGGCTAGTAGCCTGGGGCAAGATCTCAGCCCTGCTCACCAGCTTCCTGGATATAAACTCTGTGCTGGTGGTGGAGCACAGTGCGAATGAGACCAGCCTTGCTGGCTGCATGGGAAATGGGTGAAGTCTGTCACTGCCAGCTTTCCCCTACTTCCCTAGTGACCTGTATGACACAGCAGAGGCAGCCATAATCCCCCTGGGAACATGATGCCATTGGCCTGAGAACCACACGCCTATCCCCCACAGCATGCCCCACCCAAAAAGAGTCTAAGATCAGACATGCCTAACTCTGCCCCCACCTGATGGTCCATCTCTACCAGCCCTGGTAGCCAAAGATAAAGAATGTAATCTCTTCGGAGCTCTATGACCCTGCCCATTGCCTTAAAAACCTGAATACTTACATAGGCAAGCTTGTATTTCCCCACACTACCACAGCTGATGATCTCTTGAAACCACCAGCCCCTGGATGGAGGTCAGCCAATGCAAACCATTACAGCAACTCATAGCAGAACAACGCTGCTCCAAGAAAAGGGGAAACAACAGCTAATTCTGCTGCCTGTAACATCCCAGCCAACCAGAGGTCCTGAGTCTGTTCTTGTGACAGTTTCACTGCTAGCACAACCAGCATTCAAGCAAACCGGCACACCAAACAAAACTATAACCAAGGACCCTCACAGAGTCCATTTCACTTCCCTGCTACCTCCACTGGAGCAGATGCTGGTATCCAAGAGACCTGAAGACGGATCACACAGAACTCTTTAAGGCATTCCCCAGTACCAGCCCAGAGCCCAGTAGCTCTGCTGGGTGTCTAGACCCAGAACAGTAATGATCACTGCAGTCCAGCTCTCAGAAAGCCCCATCCCTAAAGGAAGGGAGAGAGCACCACATCAAGGGGTCACCCCATGGGACAAAAGAATCTGAACAGCAGCCCTTGAATCCAAGATCCTTCCTCTGACTCAGTCTACTCAAATGAGAAGGAACCAGAAAAACAATTCTAGTAATATGACAGAACAAGTTTCTTAAATGCCCCCATAAGATCACACTCTGAATTGCCAGAAAAAGAATTCAGAAGGTCAATTATTAAGCTACTCAAGGAGGCACCAGAGAAAGGTGAAATTCTAAAAATAATACAGAATATGGACAAGAAAATCTTTAGAGAAATGGCATAAATTTTTAAAAATTGCAATTTCGGGAAATGGAAGACACATGGAAATGCAAAATATACTGGAAAGTTTCAACAATAGAAGAAAACAAGTAGAAGACATAATTTCAGAGCTTTAAAGCAAGGCTTTTTAATTAACCTAATCTGACAAAGAAAAAATGATTTTTAAAAAATAAACAAAGCCTCCAATAAGTTTGAGATTATGTTAAATGATGAAATCTAAGAATGAATAATTTATGTTCCCAAAGAAGAAATCTAAAAGTTTGGAAAACTTATTTGAGGGAATAATTGAGGAAAATTCCTCTAGCCTTCCTAGAGATCTAGACATCCAAATACAAGAAGCTCAAAGAACACCCAGGAAATTCATCACAAAAAGATAATTACCTAGACACACAGTTATCAGGTTATCTAAAGTTAAGACAAAGGAAAAAATCGTAAGAGCTCTCTTAAGAAGCAAAGGTATCAGGTAACCTATAAAGGAAAACCTACCAGGTTAACCATAGATTTCTCAGCAGAAACCCTATAAGCTAGAAGGGATTAAGTATCTTTAGTCTCCTTAAACAAAACAATTATCAGCCAAGAATCTTGTATCCAGCAAAACTAAGATTCAGAAATGAAAGATAAAGTCTTTTTCAGGCAAATGCTGAGAGAATTCACCACTACCAAGCCACCACTACAAGAAATGCTAAAAAGGAGCTCTAAATTTTCAAACAAAACCTTGAAATACACCAAAAAACCCTCCTTAAAGCATAAATCCCACAAAACCTATAAAACAATTACACAATGAAATAAAAAAACAACAACAAGGTATTCAGGCAACAACTAGCACAATAAACTGAATAATACCTCACATCTCAATACTCATGTTGAATGTTTAAATGACCTATATGCTCCACTTAAAAAAAAAACAGAATGGCAGAATAGATAAGAATACACCAACCAAGTATCTGCTGTCTTCAAGAAACTCATCTAACACATAAAGACTCACATAAACTTAAGGTAAGGGGGTGGTAAAAAGATACTCCATACAAATGGACATCAAAAGCAAACAGGAGTAGCTATTCTTATATCAGACTGTTAGTCCAAACTGCACCGTTTCGTCAGAAGCCCACTATTTCACAAACCTTGGTCAAAATGAAACATTCCACAGAGGTTCAGGCTGTGAGAGACAGCCTGTTATCATACTCTTCTGGGAGAATATGCAAGGAACGCCAAATTCCACTAGAAAAGGGCCAGAACTGCCTCATCTTGGGAACACATTATCAACATCTTCTGAGGCAGCAGACCATGTCCTCCACACCCTTGCCCCAGTATGTAAGCAGCAGTGGGAACTGGCATTAAGCTGGTCTCCCAGCTCTGTAGATCTTATGCTGGACACAAAGCCTGCATTTGCTGTTAAGCTGCTCTCTCTCTCTCTCTCTCTCTCTCTCTCTCTCTCTCTCTCTCCCTGTTTCTGTGTCTTTCTTTAACCCTTGCCTTCCCTTCAAAACGTAACATTTTTGGTGCCTAAATCTGGGACAGGGATTCGGTTCTAAATGGTTAAGTCTTATCTTGCAATCTGGAAAGCAGCAAGCAGCAAAAACTAGACCTGGGCCTGCTTCCAGATCCTGAGTAGATTCCCTATTCCCAGGTCCCTTTTCCTCATTCTCCCTTCTTCTCCAGCCCTGGGCTGACCTCCAGATCCTGATCAAACCCCCCTTCCTCTTTTTCCTTCCTTCCCCTTTCCGGGTGGCTCTGGCAGTGATCACCCTCATTGCTAGACATCACATCCAACACCTGTCTCCAATTAATGGGTGAACCTCTCTTTTCCTCCTTTCCAGATTCCTCTCTATTTCTGCCAATTTGCCAGAAAATCCCAGCACTGGGTGAGAGGTCTTCCCAGTCACCAGGAGACCATGGCTTGCCTTCTCAGGGGACACCCTCAGAATACTTGCCACTCTAGCTGCTCCTCATTATCCACCTTGTTACTTTCTGTTAATCCTGATGTTTGAAATGTTTCTAAACCCACAATAGCCAAACATCACATCCCAGTCAAAATAACCCTCCAAAACCTCTCTATTTTCCTTCATCAGTCTCAATGTCCCCTTAACCCAGCTGGTCTCAGGGGCCTCAAACCTATTAACTGTAAACATTTACAAGCTCGAGTTCTCAAGCCTGTCAACTCTCCCCATAACACCCCAGTCCTGGCTGTCAAGAAAATACAGACAGGTCTTACCACTTGATCCAGGATATCTGGGTTAATAACCAGGTGGTGGCTCCAATCCATCTCCAACCTATATACTCTACTCTCTCATATTCCCTCTCTACCACACACTTCTCTGTATTGGATCCAAAGAACACCTTTTTCACTATTCCATTGGATCTGGCTTCCCAGTCTTTTTACTTGGTCAGAACCTGATATTCACACATCTGCCCAACTAATATAGACTTCCATAGGGGTTCTGAAATAGCCCCCACCTTTTCGAACAGGCCCTGCCCAAGGACCTGAACTTTCCCTTGCTCCTAACACCCTCCTCCAATACATCATCTTAGCTCCTCCCTTAACTTGTCCATCCAACACACCACTCAGCTTTTAAACTTCCTCCATAGTTGAAGATATCAGGTCTCACTCAAAAGGCTCAGGTAGCCCCAAACCAGGTCACTTACCATGGGATTGTTCTAACCTGATAGAAGAAAATTTTCAGTGCTGCAAAAGAAATAGCACTTGAACATAAATTTTCTCAGCAAGGCAATTTTACTTCTATAGAAGGGTGGGTCTCGTGGATGGAGCAATGGGGAGAGAACACCTGAACAGGGGAGAGGAAGGGGCTCTTATCCCTGATGCTGGTAGCCCCTACTGCTGTGTTATTCCCCTATTGCTTAGAGTTGGACTGTACAGTCTAAGCTAATTAGTCTAATTCTAATTGGTTATTTTAAAGAGTATGAGCCTGAGTGGTGGGGTGAGCAGTTTCACCAAGAAAAATGGTTATGGAACACATGACTATAGGTGACTCAGGTCAGAGCAGGTGACCAGAAGTGACTCAGGATGGAGCAGGCAACTAAGGGAACAGATGTGAACTATTGATTAGAGCTGGTGAGAAAGTTGTTTACTGAAACTAGGGACAAGGAGATAAAGAGAACAAGGAAGTTAAACTTTAAAAATGGAGAACAAAGAACACAGAAACTGAACATACTGGCATACTGATTCTTTGAAGAGAAATTCAGAACTCACCGTATTTAACACCCCTAACTATTTGGCCATCCCAACCCAACAAAAGGAGCTAATTAGGGACATGCCCCTTCCCCACATAAAGAAGGACCTCCTCTCCTTCTTGGGCCTTGTGGGATACTTACAGCTATGAATTTCCAACTTCAGCTTGCTGGCCAAGCCGCTTTATGTGAATTCACAGATAGAAATATCTCACAAGGCTCATCCTAGAACCCCTGAACCCAGATTGCCCCATCAAAACTTTTTTAAAATGCCCTTTTAACGATCTCAGCACTGGGACTGCCCAACCCCACCAAGCCCCTTACTCTGTATGTACATTCCAACCAAGGCCTTGCTCTTAGACTGCTCTGCCAAACATATAGCAACATCCCACAAACCACTGCATACCTCTCAAAACAACTGGACTCTGTCATCCAAGCCTGGCAACTCTGCCTGAAAATCTTGGGTATGGGCCAGGCATGGTGGCTCACACCTGTAATCCCAGCACTTTGGGAGGCTGAGGCGGGTGGATCATAAGGTCAGGAGTTCAAGACCAGCCTGGCCAACATGGTGAAACCCCATCTCTAATAAAAATACAAAAATTAGCTGGCTGTGGTGGCACGTGCCTGTAATCCCAGCTACTCAGGAGGCTGAGGCAGGAGAATAGCTTGAACCAGGGAGCTGGAGGTTGCAGTAAGCCAACATCGCACCACTGCACTCCAGCCTGGTGACAGAGTAAGCCTCCATCTCAAAAAAAAAAAAAATATATATATATATATATATTGGGTGTGGCCACATCGCTGGGCTCGGAGGCACAGAAACTCACTCTCTACCAATACATTACTATGATTACTATGTTATGGCATCTTCCCATAGTCTACAGGACCTCATGAGCCATCAATCCCTTCTATCCTTCCTACCATTCTGCTTACAGCAGGTATATGTCTTATTCACAAGTAACCTTCCAGAGATTAAAGCTTTCAACCTGGCCACCCTCTTCTCTGTAAACACATGAGCTCTTTCACTCCTGTCTGGACCTCTTAGACTCCCTCTCCTCCCACTTCCAACACATTTTGGAAGCCCCTTTGTGGGGAACACCTACATGGTTCATTAATGGAAGCTCTCTTAGGGAGCCATATCCAGCAGCTGGCTACACCATCATTGCCAAAAACAAGCTCTTAGAATCCAATGCTTCCCCACTCCATACTACCTCCTCTCAACAGGCAGAACTAGTTGTCCACCCTAGCAAAGGGGAAAAGGAAAGGGTTCACATTTACACAATTCCAAACATGCATGCCATATCCTACACTCTCACACCTTAATCTGGCAGAAAAGGGGTTTTCTAACTACAAAAGGAATCCCCATAGGAAATGGCAAACTCATACGCAAACTGCTGGAGGTAGCTAAACTACCACTATAGGCCACCATTATCTATTGCAAGGAACACCAAAAGGCTGTAAGTGCCATAACCAAGGAAAACTTCTTAGCAAATTCAGCAGCCTGGCAGGCAGCTCTTAAAACCCCATCATTACTGCCCATTTTTCCCAGCATACACCCTGTATGTACCCAGGAAGAACAAACCTCACTCGTCCAGGAAGGAGGATGGTTTTATCTCAATAATAAAATCGTCTCGCCCAAGTCCCAGGAACCCCCTGTACTTTCATATGTACACAACCATTTCCATACTGGTTACCGCCCCCTACTCCAACTCTTACACACATTTTCCCACCATGACTGCCAATCTCAAAGATATTACTAAGGCATGTTCTCTCTGCACTCAAACTTCTCCTCAGGGACCTATCAAACCACCTCCTTTCCCCACACACCAGGCCTGAGGACACCTGCCAGGGCAAGACTGGCAAATCAACTTCACCCACATGAGCCCCCATAAAATGAGTCCAGTACTTTATGACAATAATAGATACAGTCTCTGAATGGATAGGAACTTTTCCTACCAACACCAAAAACAAACAAACAAACAAACAAAAAAACACCACACACACACACACACGTCACTTCTTTTTTCCTTACTCACATTATCCTTCCATTTGGACTCCCCTCTTCTCACCAGTCAGACAATAGGCCAGCATTTGTTTCACAAGTTAACCAACAGCTGGCGAAGACTCTAAATATTAAATGGGCATTCCATATTCCTTATCGCCCCCAATCATCAGGTCAAATCAAACAGGCCAATGCCCTTTTAAAACAACTAGCCAAAGAGTCCCTAGAAGTTAAGATGGCCTGAAGTTCACTTCTCCCACTGGCCCTCATGGGATTATGAGCCATGCCCTAAAAGCCCCTCAGCCTAAGCCCATTTAAACTCGTGCAATGCCCCTGTATCCTCCAGAATCTCCTGTACCTCCTCCCACTTCTATATGGGATACTTGGCTTGCATTACACCTCACACAACATCTAATAAGACAGTTCACAAACACTTACTTGCCCCAGCCTAAAAGTCCATTCTCAAAACACTCCTCCCTGTCCCTACAACCAGCTGAATGATCTGGGTCACAGACTTCCCCACCTCCCCTCTCCAACCTAAGTAGACGGGTGCTCACCAGGTTACCCTAACTACTCCCACAATGGGAAAGCTAGCATCCTTTCCACACTGGATACACCATTCCAAACTAAAAAGAGCACCAAGTGCACCTCCAGAATACTCCCTCCCCCCACACACAAAAAAATTCTTCCTCCCTCACAGGACTAACCTGGCTGCGCTTAACAAAAATTCCAGAAGTTGCCAATCCAGAAGGCCCTGGTCCGTAACACTCTCCACCTCCAATTTCAAATCTTTTAGCTCATATGTTGTTTCAGAGCCTTCCTGGTCCTCCTTCCCTGGATAGTCCACTCCGATTTCCTACGCTAATCCAGGAGCTATGGCTAAAGGGCATCTTCCAAAATTTCACTCCTACTGAAATCTCCTTTTGTCTTCTTTGTGAGATACTCTAAGTCCCCACCCCCAGCCTCTGGCAGTAGGGTCCCCTTTGTCAACCTCACACATTATCTCTTAAATCAGTCATACTCCCCTCTTTCTTCCAACTGTTAAATTTGTTCATCCACACAAATCCAGCCATTCACAGCCCTTCCTATTAATCTAACCACACAAACCCAGTCCAAAATAAACCTACAACTCATCTACTTAGCCAATCCCTTCTCTTAACTGCAACCTATATCCTTCAACCCTATCAGGACCACAATGGCTATTAATTACAAAAACCTATTTCTCTCTCCAAAACCAAACAGGCCCCCTCTCCTCCCTGACCGACTTTCCCTACCAAGCCTTCCCAGGGGTTACCCTTACTAACAACCATTCAACGTGGAAAAACAAAAGGTCTGAACAAAAAGTTTATCCAGGATTCGACCCCCACCTTCTCATGGCTTGCCACCACAACCTACAATTTTTGTCTGTCCACCCCGATTGCTTTCCTTCTGTGTAGCACAAACTCATCTTTGCCTGCCAGCAAGTTGGTCAGGAATATATACCCTGGTGTTTCAATCTCCACCTGTTAACATTTTGCCAACAACCAAACTATTCAGCTTCCTTTAGTCATCTCCATTTCCTCCCCCTCCACACACACCAGACTAACTATACACATCATTCCCCTGTTAGCAGGACTGAAGTGCTGGAAAGGGAAGAGTGTGGTCCCTTTAAATGATACAGAAGGGGAAAAGGGAAGTGCTGGATAGAGGAGGGCATGGTCCCTGGCTTGGGCTCCACTCCTACAAACCTAGGTGAGGACAGGCATTTGCTGCCCAAATGTTGGATTTCCCAAGACCACCCTAGCCTGCCATGCCCCCATCCTGTGCCCATAAAAACCCAAGACTCTAGCGGGCAGACTCACACGTGGCTGGACGTCAAGAGGAGCAGATCAGCAGAAGAACACACAGGTAGCTGGACGTCGAGAGGAGCATGTCAGCGGAGGAACACATGGGCGGCTGGAATTCGAGAGGAATGCACCAACAGGCACTGGCGTGCTGGCAGGCCACCAACCTGCAGAAAGACGTGGAATTTGGCAGGGGCAGTTAGAGGAGAGCCCGCGCCACCAAGCGGCCCGATTCCAGGGGAAAACCATCTCCCTTCTGGCTCCCCCATCTGAGAGCTACTTCCATTCAATAAAACCTTGCACTCATTCTCCAAGCCCATGTGTAATCCAGTTCTTCTGGTACGCCAAAACAAGAACCCAGGATACTGGAAGCCCTCTGTCCTTGTGACCAGGTAGAGGATCTAATTGAGCTGGTTAACACAAGCGGCCTACAGATGGCTAAACTAAAAGAGTACATTCTGACACACACCCACTAGAGCCTCAGCTGTAAACACTCACCCCCAGACACTGCCGTGGGGTCACAGCCCCACAGCCTGCCCCTCTGTATACTCCCCTAGAGGGTTGGGCAGCAGGGTACTGAAGAAGTGAGTCACACTCCCATTGCACACTCAGTGAGGGGGACAAGGGAACCTTTACCATTTCAGGACTGAACCTCTCTGCTGCACTCAAAACCAAGATAGCAGATTAGCCCTTTCTCAGGTTCCCCAATCTCCCTCCTCTTAACTAACAATTGGCCGGTATATACTCACCTTCATATCATCCCACTCAACCTCCCAAAGGCTGAACTCCCTTGTTCAGGCAGTCCTCCAGAAACACACTGATATCGTCCTTTTCCTCCACCAAGTCCAGTATCAGCACCTCTGGAAAAACAACTCTAAACTCAAACACCCACGACTTCAAAACCCCAACCCTGATTACAGTGCCCCTAATTCAACAGGAAACAGCCAGATAATCAACAGTGCCCCTCTTCCTTTTATACTAAAGTAGAAGGCAAGAAAGTTCAAACTGCACTGTTTTGTAACCCCCCACCCCTGCCATTTTGCAGACCTTGCTCAAAGTGAAACAAACATTCCATAGGGATTCGGCCATTGAGAAACAACCTTCTTATCATATTCTGCTGGGAGAAAGTGCAAGGAACACCACATTCCACCGCAACAAGGGCCAGAACTGCCTCATCCTGGGAACATGTTATCAACATTTTCCCAGAAAGCAGGCCATGTCTCCCCAAATCCCTCCTGCCCAGGCCTATAAGTGGCCCCACCCTGTAAGCAGTGGTGGGCACTGACATTAAGCTGGTCTCCCACCTCTGTAGGTCTTATGCTGGACATTAAAGCCTGTACTTGCTGTTAAGCTGCCCTCTCTGTGTGTGTGTGTATATGTCTTTAACCTTCATCTTGCCTTCAAAACCTAACACAGACAAAACAGGCTTTAAAGTATCAACACTTTAAAAAGAAAAAGAAGACTCTTATATAATGATAAAAGGACTAATCAAACAGGAAAATATCACAATCCTACATACATGTGCACCTGATGCTGGAACTCCCAAATTTGTAAAACAATTACTACTGGATCTAAGAAATGAGATAGATGGTAACACAGTAATAGTGGGAGACTTCAATACTCCATTGACGGCACTAGACAAGTCATCAAGACATAAAGTCAATAAAGAAACAATTGACTTAAACTATACCCTAGAACAAACAGACCGACAGATATTTACAGAACATTCTACCCAACAGCTGCGGAATATGCATTCTATTCATCAGCATATGGAATATTCTCCAAGATAGACCATATGATAGGTCACAAAACAAGTCTCAACAAATTTAAGAAAATCAAAATTATATCAAGTACTCTCTCAGGCCGCAGTGGAATAAAATTGGAAATCAATTCCCAAAGGAACCCTCAAAACCAGGCAAATATATGAAAATTAAATAATCTGCTACTGAATGATCAGTGGGTCAACAATGAAACCAAGTTGAAAACTTTAAAATTCCTTGAACTGAATGATAATAGTAACACAACTTATCCAAATTCTGGGATACAGCAAAAGCAGTGCTAAGAGGAAGGTTCTAAAGGAGCACAAATTGACCTAAGGTCACATCTCAAGGAAATAGAGAAGAACAAACCAACCCAAACCCAGCAGTAGAAAAGAAATAACAAAGGACAGAGCAGAATTAAATAAAACTGAAACAAAAAATACAAAAGATGCCGGGCGCGGTGGCTCACGCCTGTAATCCCAGCCCTTTGGGAGGCCAAGGCAGGCAGATCACGAGGTCAAGAGATCGAGACCATCCTGGCCAACATGGTGAAACCCCGTCTCTACTAAAAATACAAAAATTAGCTGGGCGTGGTGGTGCGCACCTGTAGTCCCAGCTACTCGGGAGGCTGAGGCAGGAGAATCGCTTGAACCTGGGAGGCAGGAGTTGCAGTGAGCCGAGATCGTGCCACCGCACTCCAGCCTGGTGCCTGGCAATGGAGTGAGACTCTGTCTCAAAAAAAAAAAAAAAAAAAAAAAAAAAAAACAAAAGATAAGTAAAACAAAAAGTTTGTTCTTTGAAAAGATGAACAATACTGATAGACCAAGAAAAGAGAGAGAAGATCCAAATAAGCTCAATTAGAAACAAAACAGGAGATATAACCAATACCACAGACATACAAAAGATTATTCAAGGCTACTATGCTTTTTTCTAGTTTGTGCACAAACCAGGAAGAAATAGAAACTCTGAACAGACCAACAACAAGCAGCAAGATTGAAATGGTGTTTTTTTTAAAACCCAGAAATAAACCCAAATACTCACACTCAATTGATCTTTGATAAAGCAAACAAAAACATAAAATGGGGAGAGGACACCCTTATATGAGTGTCTATATGTATATTTTCATGTTTGGAGCTTTACATTTAACTTCTTTATTCATCTGAAAGTATTTTACATCATTATTCTAAATGAAGTAACCAGGAATGGAAAACCAAACATCATATGATCGTATGTTCTCATTTATAAGTGAGAGCTAAGCTATGAGGACACAAAGGCATAAGAATGATATATATTTTACATGAATAAAGAAAGTTATTTTTTCCCTGATGTTAACAAGCAAAAGCAACATTATTAAATAGTTCTACCTTCAAAATAATACTAGCAAACTTAATTCAGCAGCACATTAAAAAGATCACTCACGGTGGTCAAGTGAGATTTATTCCAGGAATGTAATAATGGTTCAACATATATAAATAAATAAATGTAAAACATACCAAGAGAACAAAGCACAAAAGCCATATGACCATTTCAATAGAAACAGAAAAAGCATTTGATAAAATTTAACATCTTTTCATGATTTAAAAAAACCCTCTCAACAAGTTAGGCATATAGAAGGAATGTATCCCAGCACAATAAAATACAAACCCACAGCCTAAATCATACTGAACAGTGAAAAGTAGCCACTTTTTGCTTTAAGGTCTGGAACAAGACAAGGATGTCCCTTTTTGCCACTTTTATTTAACATAGTACTGGAAGTCCTAGCCAGAGCATTTATGCAACAAAATGAAATAAAGGGCATCCAAATTGGAAAGGAGGAAGTCAAATTTTCCCTGTTTGCAAATGACATAATCTTATATATAGAAAAACCTAAAAGCTTCACAGAAAAGAAACTTAGATCTGAAAAACAAGTCAGTAAAGTCACAGGACAAAATTAAATGCAAAAACTAGTACTATTTCTATATACCAACAACTAGCTAGAAACCAATTCCATTTATAATAGCTTAAAAAAAAAAAAACCCCTAGGAATAAATTTTTAAAAAGAGGTGAAAGATGTCTCCCAGGAAAACTATAAGACATTGATAAAAGAAATTAAAGAGGACATACACAAAAATAAAAAGAAATCCCATGTTCATGGATTGGAAAAATTGATATTGTGAAAATGACCACACTACCAAAAATGACCTATGGATTCAATGAAACGCATATCAAAATACCGATTGTGTTCTTCACAGAAATAGAAAAAAATGCTAAAGATTTTATGGAACCACAAAAGACCCTGAATAGTCCAATCAATCCTTGCTAAAAGAATGTAGCTAAAGGCATCACAATACCAAATGTCAAAATATACTACAAACCTATATTAACCAAAACAGGATGGTGGCTAGGTACAGTGGTTCATGCCTGTAATTCCAGCACTTTGAGAGGCTGAGATAGGAGAATTGCTTAAGGCCAGGAGTTCAAGATCAGCCTGGACAACAAAAAGAGATGCCATCTCTACCAAAAATAAAAATAAATTTAAAAATGAAACAGGATGGTATTGACATGAAAACAGACAAATAGATCATTGAAGCAGAATAGATAACCCAGAAATAAACCCATGTATTTATAGCCTAGTCATTTTTGACATAGCCAAGAAGACCATACATGGAGGAAGTGACAGTCTCTCCAACAAATGCGGCTGGGAAAACTGGATATCCATATGCAGAAAAAAATATAGACCACTATCTCTCACTATATTAAAAAATCAACTCTAGACTGAGGACTGAACACAGTGGCTTACCCCTATAATCCTAGCACTTTGGGAGGCTGAGGCAGAAAGATCGCTTGAGTCCAGGAGATCAAGACCAGCCATAGACAACATGGCAAAACCCCACCTCTACAAAAAATACAAAAATTAGCTGGGCATGGTGGCACACATCTGTAGTCCCAGGTATTTGGGGGACTGAGGTGGGAGGATTACTTGAGCCTGGGAGGTCAACAGTGAGCTGAGATCAGCTGCACCCCAGCCTGGGGAACAGAGTGAGACTCTGTCAAATAAATAAATAAACTCTAAATGGATTAAAGATTTAAACAGAAGACTCCAAACTATGAAACTACAAGAAAAAAATATAAGGCCGGGCGCGGTGGCTCAAGCCTGTAATCCCAGCACTTTGGGAGGCCGAGGCGGGTGGATCACAAGGTCCAGAGATCGAGACCATCCTGGTCAACATGGTGAAACCCCGTCTCTACTAAAAATACAAAAAATTAGCTGGGCATGGTGGCACGTGCCTGTAATCCTAGCTACTCAGGAGGTTGAGGCAGGAGAATTGCCTGAGCCCAGGAGGCGGAGGTTGCGGTGAGCCGAGATCGCGCCATTGCACTCCAGCCTGGGTAACAAGAGCGAAACTCCATCTCAAAAAAAAAAAAAAAAAAGAAAAAAATATAATAGGAGAAACACTTAAGGACACTGATCTGAACAAAAGTATTATGGAGAACACCTCAAAGCACAGGCACAAAAACAAACACAGTGTTAGTTAAACTAAACTGTGTTTAACAAACGGTGTCAGTTAAACTAAAAGCCTTCTGTGTAGCAAAGGAAACAAACAGAACGAAGAGACAACCTGAAGAATGGGAGAAAATATTTGCAAACAATTCATTTGACAGGGGATTAATACTAGAATATACAAGGAACTGAAACAACTCAAATAACCCAATTTAAAAATGGGCAAACAACTGAATCGATATCTCTCAAAAGAAGACATGCAGATGCCCAAGCATGTGAAAAAATGCTCAACATCACTAATCATCAGGGAAATGCAAATCAAAACCACAATGAGATATTATCTCACCCCAGTTAAAATGACTACTAAAAAAGACAAGAATGTAACAAGTGCTGGTAAGGAAGTAGGGAAAGGGAAACTCTTATACACTGTGGGTGGGAATGCAAATTAGTACAGCCATTGTAGAAAATAATAAGGAAGTTTCTCAAAAAACTGAAACTACCAATGTTCTAGCAATCCGACTACTGAGTATATATATCCAAAGGAAAGGAAATCAGTATGACAAAGAGACATCTGTGCTCCCATATTTATTGCAGCACTATTCCCTACGGCTAAGATATGAAATCAACCTAAGTGTCCATAAACACAAGAATGAAGAAAATGTGGTATGTATACATAATGGAATGCTCTTTATCCATTAAAAAAGAAAACTCTGTAATTCACAGTAATATGGATGAGCTTGGAGGACATTATGTTAAATGAAAAATTCAGGTGCAGAAAGACAAATACCGTATGTTTTTACTAACATATGGAAACTTAAAAAGTTGATCTCACAGATCTCCACATCTCACAGATGTGGAGAGTAGAATGGTGGTGCTAGAGACAGAGAAGGGAAGGGAAGAGAAGACATTCTCAAAGGTTGGTTAATGGATACAAAAGTACAGCCATATAGGAAGAATATGTCCCAGTGTTCTGTAATTAACAATAAATAATTATATATTTTCAAATAGCTAGAAGAGTGGATTTTAAATGTTCTCACTACAAATAAATGATAAATGTTTGAGGTGATGGATATGCCCATTACCCTGATTTGATCATTACACATTGTATACCTGTATCAAAATATCACACTGAACCCCACAAATAAGTACAATTATTATACTGTATGTCAATTTAAAAACTCATAATAAAAGCAAAAGCTGAGGGCGTTCATCACCACCTGATTTGTTTTACAAGAAATGCTAAAAGAAGCTCTTTAAGCTGAAAGAAAAGGATGCTAATTAGTAACAAGAACACATAAGACTCACTGGCAAAGTAAGTACACAGTCAAATTCAAAATACTCTAATACTACACTGGTGGTGTATAAGTCACTTATGCCTTTAGTATGAAGGTTAAAAGATAAAACTATTAAAAATAATAATGGCTACAATAATTTCTAAGGGATACACAATACAGAAATTTTTTAAATTTTGTGACACCAAAAATTTTAAATGTGGAAGGGAAGAATAAAAGTACAGACTTTATTTTAATGCAATCAAAGTTATCAACTTAAAACATGTTATAAGCATACAATGTTTCTCGTAAGCCTCATGGTAACCACAAAGCAAAAACCTATATATTTGACTCATGAACTATATAGTGGCTAGGAGGACCAACTTTTCCACCTTCCCATGCAGTTGAAAATCCACATATAATTTTGACTCCCCCAAAACTTAACTACTAATAGCCTATTGTTGACTGGAAGCCTTACTGATAACATAAACAGTGATTAACACATATTTTGCATGTTATCTGTATTATGTACCGTATTCTTACAATAAAGGAGCTAGGGAGAAGAAAATATTATTAAGAAAATGAAAGGAAAGAAAAAATCTATTTCCTATTCATTAAGTGGAAGTAGATCATCATAAAATTCTTTATCCTGGTCATCTTCAGGTTGGGTAGGCTGAGAAGGAGTAGGAAGAGAAGGGTTTGTCTCAGGAGTGGCAGAGGTGGGAGAAAATCTGTGTATAAGTGGACCCACAAAGTTCAAGCTTGTGATATTCGAGAGTCAACTGCAGCAGATACACAAAAGATTAAAACTAAGGCAAAAAAGTATACAACTAAAGAAAATCGCTTTATCAGAAAGGAAGACAACAAGAAAGGAAAAAAGGAACAATTGATCTACAAAACAACCAGAAAGTAGTTAATAAAATGGCAGTAGCAAATCCTTACCTATCAATAATTACCTTAAATGTAAAGATTAAATTCTCCAATCAATGACTGAATGTAAAAAAAATAAGACCAGCCAGACACAAGTGGCTTATACCTGCAATCCCAGCACTTTGGGAGTCCAAGGCAGGAGGATCACTTGAGCCCAAGGGTTTGAGATCAGCCTGGGTAACAAAGTGAGACCCTGTCTCTAAAAAACATAAAAAAGTAGCCAGGCATGGTGGCATGCACTTATAGTCCCAGCTACTCAGGAGGCTGAGGGGGCATCACTTGGGCCCAGGAGGTCCAGGCTGCGGTGAGCTGTGATCGCACCACTGCACTCCAGCCTGGGCAACAGAGTGAGGCCTTGTCTCAAAATAGTAATAATAATGAGACTCAACTATGTGCTGCCTACAAGAGACTAACTTCACCTTTAAGAATACACATAGACTGGCCAGGTACGGTGGCTCATGCCTGTAATCCCAGCACTTTGGGAGGCTGAGGCAGGTGAATCATGAGGTCAGAAATTCAAGATCACCTAGCCAACATGGTGAAACCTCGTCTTTACTGAAAATACAAAAACTAGCTGGGCATCGTGGCGCACATCTGTAATTCCAGCTACTCAGGAGGCTGTGGCAGGAGAATCACTTGAACCCAAGCGGCAGAGGTTGCAGTGAGCCAAAATTCTGCCACTGCACTCCAGCCTGAGTGACAAAGCAAGACTCCATCTCAAAAATAAATAAATAAATCACATAGACTAAAAATGAAGCAGGGGAAAAGATATTTCATGCAAGTGGAAACTAAAAGATGGTATCAATAACTACATTTATATGAGATAAAATAGGCTTTAAGGCAAAAACTGTAAAGTGAGACAATGAATGTCATTATGTAATAATAAAGGAGTCAACTAATCAAGAGGATATGATTGTAAGTATGCAGCAGCTAACATCAGAACACTGGAATATATAAAGAAAATATTAATAGATCTGAAGGGAGAAATTTTAAAAGATTTAAATTGTATCTTCCAACCACAATGGTATGAAAGGAAATCAATAACAGGATAAATTTTGGAAAATTCACATAGACATGGAAATTAAACAACATGCTCCTGAACAATCAGTAGGTTAATAAAGAAATTAAAAGGAAATATAGAAATAACTTGAGACAAACAACAACAGGAACACAACACACCAAAACTTATGATATACAGCAAAAGCAGTTCTAAAGGGGAAGCTTACAACAATAAATGCCTACATAGAAAAATGAAGAAAGATCTTAAATAACCTAACACACAATTCAAGGAACTAGAAAACAAAACCAACTAATCTCAAAGTTAAGAGAAAGAAAGAAAATAATAAAGACCAGAACAGAAATAAGTAAAATAGAAACTAGAAAAAAAGAGAAGATTAACAAAAGTAAGAGTTGGTTTTTTGAAGAGATAGATGAAATAGACAAACTTCTAGCTAGACTAAGAAAAAGAGAGAAGACTCAAATAAATAAAACCAAATATGAAAGAGGAGACATTATTATTGATAACACAGAAGTATGAAAGATCATAAGAGACTACAATGAACAACTAAATGTCCACAAATTGGATCATCTATAAGTGGATAAATTCCTAGACACGTCCAACCTACCAAGACTGAATCACAAAGAAATCGAAAATCTGAACAGACCAATAATGAATAAGGAGAGATGCAAAAATCTGCAAAAAACACTACTAAACCAAATTCGGTAGCATATTAAAGAAATTGTTTACCATGATCAAGTGGGATTTATCGCAGGGATACAATGATAGTTCAACAAACACAAATCTATAAATTTGATATACCACTAAACAAAATGAAGGAGAAAACCCATATGATCATCACAAGAAATACAGAAAAAGCATTTGACAAAATTTAACATCCTTTTGTGAAAAAACTCTCAACAAATTCAGCATAGAAGGAATGTACTTCAACACAATAAAAGTGACATGTGACAAACCCACAGCTAGCATTATACTCAACAGTGAAAAGTCGCAAACTTTCCGCCTAAGATCAGGAACAAGACAAGGTGCTTATGCTTGCCATTTCTATTCAACATAGAACTGGAAGTTCTAGCCAGAACAATTAGGCAAGAGAAGAAAATAAGAGGTGACTCAACTGGAAAAGAAGGTAAATTGTCCCTGTTTATGGAGAACATAATCTTACACATAAAACACTCTAAAGACTCCACTGTTAAAACTGAAAAAGGAATTCAGTAAAATTGCAGGATGTAAAATCAACATACACATTCTGTGCTTCCAGAGGTTGACAATTAAATAAATAAACAAATTCAACGTACAAAAAGTACCATTTCCATACATTAATAATAAACTACCCTAAATATGAAAATCCAGAAAATAATCCCCTTTTTATTAGCTATTAAAAAATAAAATACTTAGGAATAAATTTAACCAAGGAAGTGAAAGATCTGTACATTAAAAACACTGATGAAATAAATTGAATAACACACAAGTAAATGAAAAAATACCCTATGTTCATGGATTGAAAAAATTAATATTGTTAAAAATGTCCATACTACCCAAAGTGATCTATAGATTCAGTGCAATCCCTATGAAAATTCCAGTGGTATTTTTCACAAAAACAAAACAAAGGAGACCCTACAATTCATATGAAACCACAAAAGACACCAAATAGCCAAGTGATCTAGAGCAAAAAGAAAAAAACTGGAGTCATCATACCACAAGAGTTTAAAATACACTACAAAGCTATAGTAATCAAAACCACATAGCATTGGTATAAAAAACAGATACGTACACAATGAAATGAGCAGAGAGCCCAGAAATAAGTCGATGCATTTATGATCAATTTATTTGGGACAAAAATGCCAAGAACACTGTTATGGCTTAAATATTTGTGTCCTCTTCATTCATGTTGCAACTTAATCTCCAATGCAGTAGTATTAAGAGGTGGGGCCTTAGGGGGTGATTAGGTCATGAGTGTTCCTCCCTCATGAATGGGATTAAGAGCTTTATAAAAGAGGTTTCAGCATTCATCCCTTTTTGCTTTTCTGTTCCTTCTGCCATGTGAGGACACAGCATCTGTTCCCTCCTGAGGACACAGCAACTGTTCCCTCCTGAGGACACATCAAAAAGATTCCATCTTAGAAGCAGAAACCAGGTTTTCACCAAACACTGAACCTGCCAGCACCTTAATCTTCGATTTCTCAGCCTCTGGAACTGTGAGAAATAATTTTTTTGTGGTTATAAGTCACTCAGTTTGTGGCATTTTTTATAGCAGCACAAACAGACTAAGATAGACATTAAAACTGAAAAGTGATATATTGCTATAACAAATACCTGAAAATGTAGAGGTGGCTTTGAAATGGGGTGCTAGGTAGAGGCTGGGATAGTTTTTAAGTATATGCTTAAAAAAAGCCTAGATTGCTTTAAGGAGAATGTTAATGGAAATTCTGCTGGAGGCTCCAAAGAGAGCTGTAGAGAGAGCCTCAGTCTTCTTAGAGATTAAATGGTCATAACCAAAATGCTTGTAGAAATATGGATAGTAAAGAACATTCTGATAAAGTCTTAGATGAAAATGAGAAATGTTTTATTGGAAACTGGAAGAAAGACGATCCGTGTTCTAAGATGGCCAAGAACTTGGTGGACTTTTATCCACGTCTTCATGTTTTGTGGAAGGCAGAACTTGCAAGCAATGAGTGAGGATTTTGGTGGAAGGAATATCTACATGAAGTATTAAAGGAGTAGCATGACTTCTTTTGACTGCTTATAGCAAAATGTGAGAAGCAAGGAACAAATTAAAGATAGAATTTATAATCAAAAGGGAAGCATAACTTAAAGATTTGGAAAATTCTCAGCCTGCCCGTAAAAAATAAAGTCATGTTTTGGAGAAGAGATCAAGGGTATGGCCAAGTGAACATCTCAAAGAGATTAGTTTGGATAGAATAAAGTTAGAGGATTATCAAGACAATGAAAAAATGATCCTGAAGACATTTTGCAGATCTTCTGGGCTGCCACTCAAGGCCCCAGTGTCAGGGCTTTGGAGGAAGAATGGTTTCAAGGGAGGGGCTCAGGGTGCCCATAGGACCTTGGAGCTCACTTCCCTGTGCCACCTCATATCTCTGCTCCCTGCAGTATGGCTTAGATTTCTCAGCCACCCCACCTTTGGCTCAAATGGGCCAAACTGTGGCTCAGGCCACCCATCTGGAGGGCACAGGGGTAACCCTTGGCAGCTTGCACATGGTGCTAATTCTGATGGTGTGCACAATGGAAGAGGTGGAGAAGCGTGGATACCTGAATCTAGAGTTCAAAGGATGTTCCAGAAAGCTTCAGGGCCCAGGCAGAGAACTGCCACAGGGGTAAGACACTGCAGACAGCCTCCACTAAGGCAATACCCAGAGTAGCCATGGGGTCAGGATCACCACAGAAAGACTCCAAAAGGATGTCTAGTGGAACACTGAGAGTGGGATCACCCCAAAGGTCCCAAAACTGTAGAGCTACCAACGTGCAACTGCAGTCAGGGAGAGTCTCATGCACTAGACTCCAACCCGTGAAAGCTACAGTGTGGGCTGCACCTGGCAAACGCATGGGGCTCAGTCATCCAGAACCTTGGGGACACAATGCCTGCCCCAGTGTGTCTGGAAGGCAGAACACGATGTCAAAGAAGATTATTTTCAAGCCTCAAGATTTAATGTTTTCTGTCTTCTTGGGTTTGGGGCTTACTTGGGATCAGTTACTGTTTTCATCTTTCCTATTTCTTCTTTTTGAAATGAGAATTCCTGTCCTATCACTGCATTTTGGAAGCACATAACTTGTTTATTTTTACGTCTAAATAGGCTCACATCTAAATACCTAAATCAAGAAGGAGAATTTGCAGTTATCCTCCTTGGTTTAGATGATATTTAGGTGAGATTTTTGACTTGGACTCTAACGTTGATGCTGGAATGAGTTAAGACTTTTAGGGTCACTAGGGTTGAATAAATGTATTTTGTATAAAAGAAAGATATAAACTGTTGGCAGGCAGAGGCAGAGCACCCTAGTTTGAATGTTTACACCCCCCTTGAAAATTCATGATGAAACTTAATCCCCATTGCAGAAGTATTAAGACGTGGGGACTTTAGGCAGTGATTAGGTCATGAGGGCTCTTCCCTCATGAGTGGGGTAAGGCTCTTATAAAAGAGACTTCGTACAGCATTTTCCCTTCTCTCTCTTTTGCCATGTGAAGACACAGCACCCATTCCCTACCACTCCCACCAACCCCCAGAGGACAGCCATGAGGCACCATCTTGGTAGCAGAGACCAAGCTCTCAGCAGACACTGAACCTACAGGCACCTTAATCTTGAACTTAACATTCGTAAGTGAGAAATAAATTTCTGTTTTTTATAAATTACCTGGTTGCTGGTATTTTATCATAGCAGCACAAATGGACTAAGGCAAATGCACAACAGGAAAAAGATCAAGTCTTCATCAATGATGTTGGGACTAGATAGCCACATGCAGAAGAATGAAATTAGACCCTTATCTCAAACCATATGCAAAAATCAACTCTAAATGGATTGAAGGCTTACATGTAAGATCTGAAAATTTAAAACTACTAGAAGAAAACATAGAGGGAAAGCTCCATTTTGGTGGCCAACAATTTTTTGGATATGAACCCAAAAGCACAGGCAACAAAAACAAAAGTAGTAGAAAAATAGGATTCCATCAAAGAGAGAAGCTTCTGCACAGCCAAGGAAACAACACGAATGAGCTTCATCATTATTATACTGAATGGAAGAAGCCAGACATAAAATAGTACACACAACGCATGATTCCATTTATGGGAAGTTCTAAAGTAGGCTAACTAAGGTGAAAATAATTCGATCAGTGCTTTTCCCAATGTATAATTGTGCCCCTCCAAAATTCCTATGTGGATATCCTAACCCCAGTACCTCAGAATGTGACTGTGTTTAGAAACAGTGCTTTTAAATGGGTGATTAAGTTAAAATAAGGTCATGAGGGTGGGCCCTAATCCAATATGACTGGTGTTTTCATAGGAAGAGGAGATTAGGGCACAGACATGTACAGAGGGATGACCACGTGAGGACATGGGGTAAAGATACGTCTGCAAGCCAAGAGAGAGGCCTCAGAAGAAATACTCTGCCGATGCCTTGATCTCAGACCAGACTTCCAGCTTCTATTTCCCACAGCGAATACATTTCTATTAAGACCCCCAGTCTGTGGTCCTTCTCTGTGGCAGCCTGTAGTAATTCTCATAATCTTATGTTTCCTTGGCATCCATTTTAATATAAGCTAAACATTCTCATACCAGAAGCAGCGTGCAGTCACCCTTGACAGTTGCTGGTTCTATGCTTCATCCTAGTTCCTCAATGGTCAGTCCATATATCTGCCTTAAACCTCTGCCTCTGGTGACCACCTCCCCCACCTCCTTATGGGACAGCTAAGTACCAAATACTTGACGCACTCCTTTTGTTCCTCACGCCCTTCAACACTGCCCAGATATGCCACAGGGACCACCTCTCAGGCACAGCATGACTGCATGGAACTTGGCCTCCTTGCTATAAACTCACCAGAGAGAGCTCCCCACAGGAACATGCTTGGGTAATGCGTTGGATCCCAGTAAAGGCCTTGATTTGACCTACAGGTCTTTCTCTCTCTCTTTCTCTCTCTCTCTCTCTTGCTCCCTACACACTCGCTGAGAGGAGCATGCATGCTCTGCATCCCCCCTCCTGTTGGCCCTATGAGACATGCTGTCCTCTCTGGGACATGTAAGTAACAAAACTGCTTCTGTTATTCCATGTGCTCTGTTGTGCTGCCACCTTTGTGTCTCACCTGACCAACACACCTGAACCTAACTGCTTTCCTGGTCAGGTTATATTTACAGCCACCATCAAGAGAGGTGGTTCAACAGACTCACATCTAAATATAATCTAAATCAAGGAGGAGAATTTGCAATTATCCTCTTTGGTTTAAATGATATTAGTTATTTAGATCTGATATTAGGTATCAGATATTTAAATCTAGATATTTAGATATTTAAGTATCTAGATATTTAGATATTTAGATGAGATTTTCTACTTAGACTCTAAAGTTGATGCTGAAATGAGTTAAAGCTTTCGGAGTTACTAGGTTGGAATAAATGTATTTTGTTTTTGAGAAGATATAAACTGTTGGCAGGCAGAGGCAGAGTGCTTTAGTTTGAATGTTTGGGTCACCTTGAAAATTCATGTTGAAATTTAATCCCCAATGCAAAGGTATTAGAAGTGGGGACCTCAAGACTAAATTATAAACCATTGATATTTACAAAACACAGCCCAAGCAAGCTAACATATCCAGAGGAAAGAATTGACTGGGAAGGGACACAAAATAGCTTTCTAAGGTAGATGGAAATGTTCTATATTGTGATCAGATGAGGATTACCTGGGTGTATACCTTTGGCAGTAATTTGTTCTTCTTTACTGCTGAGTGGCTTTTTATAAACTGCACATGCTACAATTTGTTTATCAGTTCTCCTGATAACACACATTTTTGCTATTTCGAGTATTGAGGTATTTTGAATAAAATTGTGATGAGCATTCTTTTACAAATATCTGTGTGAACATTAAGTTTTCATTTCTCTTGAATAAATACCTAGGACTAGACATGTTTGCTCAACAGATAAGGTTATGTTTAATGTTACAAAAAAAGGTCAAATTTCTTTCCAAAGTGCTTGTCCCATTTTACATTCCCACCAGCAAGGTGTGAGAGTTCCGGTTGCTCTACCTTCTTGAATTCCCGACTTCAGGTGATCCGCCCGCCTTGGCCTCCAAAGTGCTTGGATTACAGGCGTGAGCCACCACGCCCAGCCTGGTTGCTGTACTTTCTATGCTTAATCCTTTAATGCTCGATGACCCAACCAATGGCAAAAAAAAAAAAAAAAAAAACACAACTCAATCAGTGTCCTCAAGTCCAACTAATCCAGAGTAACCCTTCCTGTGACAGCCTTGGACAGCACCACTCAGCTCTCCCTTCAAATGAGAACCTGTTCGAGGAGTGTACTTAGTGGACAGACCCAAGCCCATGCTCCTTTGGGATCTGCCACAGTATTCATGTCAAAGCCATGTTCTCCAGTGCTGTTTCCACGATGGTCATGACAGGGGACTAGAGCCAGGCAATTGTTTCCCAGTGCAGGACTCCTCTAATGGGCATTGTTCACATGAGAACTCCCCGTCAGATTGCTGAAACATTCTCAGAGCTGTGCCACAGTTTGAGCCTCTTCCTACCCATTGTTCTTTCCTTTTCTCTCTCCCTTTGAGGTAGGAGGTGGGACTTGACTCCAGAGGAGGGGCTTGGACACCAGACCAAACTGAGGACTAGCTAAAACAGGATTAGGGCAGAAGTGATACAGAACTGCTAGGCTCCCAGCTAAACCCCACCCTCAAGCTTAGAACCTTAGCCCTAAGTGAAAACAGCTGATCCTGCAGGGCTGGGTTAAATGTCTGCTGTTTTCACTTAGGCCCAAGGTTCCAAGCTTGAGGGTAGGGTTTAGCCAGCAGCCCAGCCATTCTGCCACTCTGTACCAGAAGCAGCTTCCCATAAGACACATCCAGCAGCATGCTATGTCAGTTTACTATTGCTATGGCAACACCTGGAAGTTATTGCCCCTGTCCATACCAACAACCCGATGACCCAGAAGTTACCAACATTTTCCCAGAAATTACTGTGTAATCCATCCCTTAATTTGCATGTAGTTAAAAGTGGGTGTAAGTATGACTACAGAGCTGCCCCTGAGGTGCTACTCTGGGCATACTGCCTGTGGAGTAGCCCTGATCTGCAAGGAGCAGTGCCTCTGCTGCTGCTGCATACTGTTGCTTCAAATAAAAGTTGCTAACACCACCAGCTCAGCCTTGAAATCTTTCTTGGGTGAAGCCAAGAACCCTCCCAGGCTAAGCCCCAATTTTGGGGCTCACCTGCCCTGCATCACCTTACTCTCTCTCTCTCTACTCCTCTTTCAATTCCCCCCTTTAGCTTTCATGGCTGTTTTGCCCCATACATGTCTTACATTTCCAGCTACATCTTGGCATCTGCTTCCAGAGGATCAGAACTCATACGTCATCTCTCAGGGGGAAAACAAGTAGAGGAGTGGAGAAAATAAGGAAAGTCTTAAGTCACTCCTACCTAAGAAGCCTACAGATCTCCACTTCTCATCCTTCTTTTGGTTAACCAAAAAATAAAACACTTAAATAGATAGGTGTTCAAGATTGACATAACTGCCAAGAAGGAAATAAACAGGATAATGTAGAAAAAGGTAAAGGGATGAGGGAGGAAGCCACTTGTTGTAAAAGACATGTATGATAATGAACTATTCTCTAAAATATACAAAGAATTCTTAAAACTCAATAATGAAAAAAAGAACAGGAGATCTGGCAAGATGGCTGAAAAGGAACAGCTCTGGTCTGCAGCTCCCAGTGAGACCAACACAGAAGGTGAGTGATTTCTGCATTTCCAACTGAGGTACCCCGTTCATCTCATTGGGTCCAACCCATGGAGGGCTAGCAGAAGCAGGGTGGGGTATCACCTCACCTTGGAAGTGAGAGGAGCCAGGGGCCTCCTTTTCCCAGCCAAGAGAAATTGTGACTTGTGCTACTGGGCAAGGGAAGACAGCACTGTGCTACCTGGCCCAGATACTGTGCTTTTCTCGTGGTTTTTGCAATCTGAAGACCAGGAGATTCCCTCGTGTGCCTACACTACCAGGGCCCTGAGTTTCAGGAACAAAACTGGGCAGCTGTTCAAGCAGATACTGAGCTAGCTGCAGGAGTTTTTTGTTTGTTTGTTTGTTTGTTTGTTTTTTCCATACCCCAGTGACACCTGGAACCTCAGTGAGACAGGACTGTTCACTACCCTGGAAAGGGGGCTAAAGCCAGGGAGGAAGTGGTCTTGCTCAGTGAGTCCCACTCCCACAGAGCCCAGCCAGCTAAGAACCACTGGCTTGAAATTCTCACTGCCAGCACAGCAGTTTGAAGTCAACCTGGGATAAGCCAGCTTGGTTGGGGGAGGGGCATCTGCCATTACTGAGGCTTGAGTAGGCAGTTTTCCCCTGACAGTGCTAAGGAGGCCTGGAATTTCAGACTGGGCGAAACTCAACACAGCATGGCAACGTGGCTGTAGCCAGACTGCCTCTCTAGATTCCTCTTCACTGGGCAAGGCATCTCTGAAAGAAAGGTGGCAGCCCCAATCAGTGGCTTATAGATAAAATTCCCATCTACCTGGGACAGAGCACCTGGGGAAAGGGACAGCTGTGGGCACAGCTTCAGTGTACTCAAATATTCCTGCTCGCTGGCTCTGAAGAGAGCAGTGGACCCTGACAAGGATAGTTCTCCCAGCACAGTGCTCAAGCTCTGCTAAGGAACAGACTGCCTCCTCAAGTGGGTCTCTGACCCTCCTGCCTCCTGACTGGGAGAGACCTCCCAACAGGGCTTGACAGACACCTCATGCAGGAGTGCTCCGCCTGGCATCAAGCCAGTGCCCCTCTGGGACAAAGCTTCCAGAGGAAGGAGCAGGCAGCAACCTTTGCTGTTCTGCAGCCTCCACTGGTGATACCCAGGTAAATAAGGTCTAGAGTGGACCTCCAGCAAACTTCAGCAGAACTGCAGAAGAGAGGCTGTTAGAGGAAAAACTAACAAACAGAAAGCAATAACATCAACAAAAAGTACCCTCACACAGAAACCCCATCCAAAGGTCATCAACCTCAAAGATCAAAGGTAGATAAACCCATGAAGATGAGGAAAAACCAGAGCAAAAATGCTGAAAATTCCAGATGCCCCTTCTCTTTCAAATGATCGCAACTCCTCTCCAGCAAAGGCACAAAACTGGACAGAAAATGAGTTTGACAAATTGACAGAGTAGGCTTCAGAAGGTGGGTAATAACAAACTTCTCTGAGCTAAAGGAGTATGTTCTAACCCAAGGAAGCTAAGAACCTTCACAAGATGCTATAGGAACTGCTAACATGAATAGCTAGTTTACAGAAGAACATAAATGAGCTGATGGAGCTGAAAAACACAGCACAAGAACTTCGTGAAGCATACGCAAGTATCAATAGCCGAATCAATCAAGCAGAAGAAAGGATATCAGAGATTGAAGATCAACTTACTGAAATAAGGCATGAAGACAAGATTAGAGAAAAAAGAATCAAAGAAATGAACAAAGCATCCAAGAAATATGGGACTATGTGAAAAGACCAAATTTATGATTGATGGGGGTCCCTGAAAGTGACAGGGAGAATGGAACAAAGATGGAAAACACACTTCAGGATATGATCCTGGAGAACTTCCCTAACCTAGCGAGACAGGCCAACATTCAAATTCAGGACATACAGAGAACACCACAAAGATACTCCTCAAGAAGAGCAAACCCAAGACACGTAATGGTCAGATTCTCCAAGATTGAAACAAAAGAAAATTTGTTAAGGGCAGCCAGAGAGAAAGGCTAGGTTACCTACAAAGGGAAGCCCATCAGACTAACAGGGGATCTCTCTGCAGAAACCCTACAAGCCAGAAGAGACTGGGGACCAATATTCAACATTCTCAAAGAAAAGAATTTTCAACCCAGAATTTCATATCCAGCCAAACTAAGTTTCATAAGTGAAGGAGAAATAAAATCTTTTAAAGACAAGCAAATGCAGACAACTAGGCCTGCCTTACAAGAGCTCCTGAAGGAAGCCCTAAATATGGAAAGGAAAAACAGGTACCAGCCACTACAAAAACACAGCAAAATATAAAGACCAATGACGCTACGAAGAAACTGCATCAACTGACGTGCAAAATAACAAGCTGGCATCATGATGACAGGATCAAATTCACACATAACAATATTAACCTTAAATGTAAATGATCTAAATGCCCCAATTAAAATACACAGACTGCCAAATTTGATAGAGTCAATACCCATCGTTGTGCTGTATTCAGGAGACTCATCTCACGTGCAAAGAGACATATAGGCTCAAAATAAAGAGAAAGAGGAATATTTACCAAGCAAATAGAAAGCAGAAAAAGCAGGGGTTGCAATCCTAGTCTCTGATAAAACAGACTTTAAACCAACAAGGATCAAAAAAGACAAAGAAGGGCATTACATAATGGTAAAGGGATCAATGCAACAAGAAGAGCTAACTGTTCTAAATATATATGTACCCACTAAAGGAGCATCCAGATTCATAAAACAAGTTCTTAGAGACCTACAAAGAGACCTAGACTCCCACACAATACTAATGGGAGACTTTAACACCCCACTGTCAATATTAGACAGATCAACGAGACAAAAAATTAACAAGGACATTCAGGACTCAAACTCAGCTCTGGACCAAGAGGACCTAATAGATATCTACAAAACTCTCAACCCCAAAACAACAGACTATACATTCTTCTCAGCACCACATAGCATTTATTCTAAAATTGACCACATAATTGGAAGCAAAACACTCCTCAGCAAATACAAAAGAACAGAAATCATAACAAACAGCCTCTGAGACCACAGTGCAATCAAATTAGAACCCAGGATTAAGGAACTCACTCAAAACTGCACAACTATATGGAAACTGAACAACCTGCTCCTGAATGAGTACTGGGTAAACAATGAAATTAAGGCAGAAATAACGAAGTTCTTTGAAACTGATGAGAACAAAGAGACAATGTACCAGAATCTCTGGGACACAGCTAAAGCAGTGTTTAGAGGGAAATTTGTAGCACTAAATGCCCACATCAGAAAGCAGGAAAGATCTAAAATCAGCACACTTACACCACAAATAAAAGAACTAGAGAAGCAAGGGCAAACAAATTTAAAAGCTAGCAGAAAACAAGAAATAACTAAGATAGGAGCAGAGCTGAAAGAAATAGAGACGTAAAAACCCTTCAAAAAAATCAATGAATCCAGGAGCCAGTTTTCTGAAAAGAATAACAAAATAGATAAACCACTAGCCCAACTAATAAAGAAGAAAAGAGAGAAGAATCAAATAGACACAATAAAAAATGATAAAGGGGATATCACCACTGACCCCAGAGAAATACAAACTACCATCAGAGAATACTATAAACACCTCTATGCAAATAAACTAGAAAATATAGAAGAAACTGATAAATTTCTGGACACATATACCTTCCCAAAACTAAACCAGGAAGAAGTCAAACCTCTGAATAGACCAATAACAAGTTCTGAAATTGAAGCAGTAATTCATAGCCTACCAACAGAATAAAAGTCCAGGACCAGATGGATTCACAGCCAAATTCTACCAGAGGTACAAAGAGTAGCTGGTGCCATTCCTTCTGAAACTATTCCAAACAATAGAAAAAGAGGAACTCCTCCCTAACTCATTTTATGAGGCCAGCATCATCCTGATTCCAAAACCAGGCAGAGACACAACAAAAAAAGAAATTTTAGGCCAATATCCCTGTTGAACATCAATGTGAAAATCCTCAATAAAATATTGGGAAACCAAATCCTGCAGCACATCAGAAAGCTTATTCACCACAATCAAGTCAGCTTCATCCCTAGGATGCAAGCCTGGCTCAACATACGCAAATCAATAAACATAATCCATAACCAATGGCAAAAACCACATGATTATCTCAATAGATGCAAAAAAGGCCTTTGATAAAATTCAACACCGCTTCATGCTACAAACTCTCAGTAAACTAGGTATTGATGGAACATATCTAAAAATAATAAGAGCTATTTATGACAAACCCATAACCAATATCATACTGAATGGGCAAAAGCTGGAAGCATTCCCTTTGAAAACTGGCACAAGACAAGAATGCCCTCTCTCATCACTCTTATTCAACATAGTATTGGAAGTTCTGGCCAGAGCAATCGGGCAAGAGAAAGAAATAAAGGGTATTCAAATAGAAGGAAAGGAAGTCAAATTGTCTCTGTTTGCAGACGACATGATTGGATATTCAGAAGACCCCATCATCTCAGCCCAAAAACTCCTTTAGCAGATAAGCAACTTCAGCAAAGTCTCAGGATACAAAATCAATGTGCAGAAATCACAAGTATTTCTATACACCAACAATAGACAAGCCGAGAGCCAAATCATGAGTGAATTCTCATTCACAACTGCTACAAAGAAAATAAAGTATCTAGGAATACAACTTACACGGGACGGGAAGGACCTCTTTAAGGTGAACTACAAGCCACTGCTCAAGAAAACAAGAGAGGACACAAGCAAATGGAAAAAAAATCCATACTTATTTATGAATAGGAAGAATCAATATTTTGAAAATGGCCATACTACCCAAAGTAATTTATAGATTCAATGCTATTCCCATCATGCTACCATTAACTTTCTTCACAGAACTAGAAAAGGCTACTTTAAATTTCATATGGAACAAAAAAAGACCCCCATATATTCAAGATATCCTAAGCAAAAAGAACAAACCTGGAGGCATCACATTACCTGATTTCAAACTATACTACAAGGCTACAGTAATCAAAATAGCATGATACTGGTACCAAAACGCATATACAGACCAATGGAACAGAACAGAGGTCTCAGAAATAACACCACACATCTACAACCATCTGATCTTCGACAAACCTGACAAAAACAAGCAATGGGGAAAGGATTCCCTTTTAATAAATGGTGCTGGGAAAAGTGGCTAGCCATATGCAGAAAATGGAAACTGGACCCCTTCCTTACGCCTTATTCGAAAATTAACTCAAGATAGATAAAAGACTTAAATGTAAAACCTAAAACAATAAAAACCTTAGAAGAAAACCTATGCAATATCATTTAGGCCATAGACATAGGCAAAGACTTCATGACTAAGACACCAAAAGCAATTGCAACAAAAGCCAAAATTGACAAATTGCTTTAAATTAAAGACCTTCTGCTCAGCAAAAGAAACTATCATCAGAGTGAACAGGCAACCTATAGAATGGGAGAAAAGTTTTGCAATCTGTTCATCCTTCAAAGTTCTAATATCCAGAATCTACAAGGAACTTAAACGAATTTACAAGAAAAAACAAATAACCCCATCAAAAAGTGGGTGAAGGATAAGAACAGACACTTCTCAAAAGAAGACATTTATGCAACCAACAAACATATGAAAAAAAGTTCAATCACTGGTCATTAGAGAAATGCAAATCAAAACCACAATGTGATATCATCTCATGCCAGTTAGAATGGTAATCATTAAAAAGCCTGGAAACAACAGATGCTGGTGAGAATGCAGAGAAATAGAAATGCCTTTACACTGTTAGTGGGAGCGTAAATTAATTCAACCACTGTGGAAGACAGTGTGGCAATTCCTCAAGGATCTAGAACGAGAAATATCATTTGACCCAGCAATCCCATGGATTTATAATCCTTATATGCCCAAAGAATTATAAATCATTCTACTATAAAGACACATGCACATGTATGTTTACTGCAGTACTATGTACAATAGCAAAGACTTGGAACCAACCCAAATGCCCATCAATGATAGACTGGATGAAGAAAATGTGGCGCATATACACCATGGAATACTATGCAGCCATAAAAAAGAATGGGTTCATGTCCTTCACAGGGACATGGATAAAGCTGGAAACCATCATCCTCAACAAACTAACATAGGAACAAAAAACCAAACGCCGCATGTTCTTACTCATTAGTGGGAGTTGAACAATGAGAACACATGGACACAAGGAGGGGAACATCACACACCAGGGCCTTTCTGGGGTGAGGGAGAAGGGGAGGGAGAGCATTAGGACAAATACCTAATGCATGTGGGGCTTAAAACCTAGATGACAGGTTGATAGGTGCAGCAAATCACCATGACACATGTATACGTAGGTAACAAACCTGTACCTTCAGCACATGTATCCCAGAACTTAAACTAAAATTTTAAAAAAGAACAATCCAATTTAAAAAACTGGCAAAAGACATGACCAGATAGCTCACCAAAGGTAAACAGATGGCAAATAAGCACATGAAAAGATGCTGAATATAATACATTAGAATTACAAATTAAAGCTGGGTGCAGTGGCTCAAACCTGTAACCCCAGCACTTTGGGAGGCTGAGGCAGGTAGATCATTTGAGGTCAGGAGTTCGAGGCCAGCCTGGCCACTATGGTGAAACCCCATCTCTACTAAAAATACAAAAATTAGCTGGGTATGGGGGGGCACACCTGTAATCCCTGCTACTTGGGAGGCTGAGGCAGGAGAATCACTTGAATCCAGGAGGCAGAGATTACAGTGAGCTGATATGGCACCACTGCACTCCAGCCTGGGCAACAGAGCTAGACTCCATCTCAAAACAATCAAACAAAAAAAAAAAAGAATTACAAATTAAAACTATGAGATATCATTACACACATATTAGAATTGCTAATGTCCAAAATACTGACAACAGCAAATTGCTACTGAAGTATCAGGGGTTTGGTCTAGGCCCTGTTGCTTGTGGCACAGAAAGTCAATCACTGAGACAGTGAGCACTGCCAGGAAAGAAGGCATTGATCAGGTGCTGCAGCTGAGAAGATGGGAGATCAGCCTCAAACCCATCTCCCCAACCCATTAAAACAGGGAAGTTATGTAGCAGCGAAGAAAGGTATCCATGTGTAGGAAAACAGCAATAAGGAAAGGGTAAGGAAGAGGAGTTGGTCAACAGGAAGCAGGTAGTCAGTTAGGCCATTATGACAGGTGAGGGATCTGGTGTCTTATTGTCCAGATGCAGTTACCTGGTAAGTTTCAGTTCTTTGATACTATCGGAGAGGCCTGTTGGTTGGTTTCCTGAGAAGGAAACTCAGATAAGACAAACGTAACTTTCTCAAGTTTGAAGACTAGGAGTTTCCATTTCCATGTTTATTCAAAGAAACCATAAACATCAGTTCCACAGGACAATTGGGCTGGTCTCAAAATGGCTGGTGAAGATGTGGAGTAATAGAAACTCTCATTCATTGCTGGAGAGAATGCAAAATGGTACAGCCATTTCGAAGACAGTTTGGTATTTTCTTACAAAAATACACATTAAACTCCTGCTGTATGATCCAGCAATTGTGCTCCTTGATATTTACCCAACTGAGATGAAAACTTATATCCACACAAACACCTGCACATGAAACGTTTCAAATCTTTATAGCAGTTTTACTCATAATTGCCAAAACTTGGAGGCAACCAAGGTGTTCTTCATTAGGTAAATGGATAAGTCAATTGTGGTACACAGACAATGTTATATTACTCAATAATAAAAAGAAATGAGCTATCAAGTCACCAAAAGACATAGAGGAAACTTAAAGGTATATTACTCAGTGAAAGAAGTCAATTTGAAAGGCTACATACTGTATGATTCAACTACATGACATTCAGAAAAGGTTAAACCATGGAGACAGTAAAAAGATCATGGTTGTCAGGATCGTGTTTGATGGAAGGAGGAATAAATAGGCAGAGAACAGAGAACTTTTAAGGTAGTGAAACTACTCTGTCTCATAGTGCAAGGGTGGATACATGTCACGTTACATTTGCCAAAACCCATAGAGTGTATAACACCAAGAATGAGCCCTAATGTAAACTATGGACTTCCTTTGATGTGTCAATGTCGGCTCATTGATTCTAACAGATGTACCACATGGTACAGGATGTTGATGGTGAAGGAGGATGTGTGTTTGGGAAAGAGGGGATATGTGGGGACTCTCTGTACTCTCAGATATTTTACTTTGAATGTCATTGCTCTTTCAAGAAGCCTTTTAAGATGAGAGAGAGCACGAAGGAAATGCACTGTTTAGCCTTCTAGCCTCCGCAATACAGAGAGACATACCAGAAGGCTGGAATAAATGTTGAGTGAGCTAAGCCACAGCAAACAGTTACCTAGAAAACTCCTAAACTCCCTCCAGACCTCCAGTAAAATACCACCTCCATAGAAAACCTTCTCTGATCCCCAGACTAGTTGAGGACCTTGCCTCATGCTGTCCCAATGGATCATAGAACAACACGGTACATGAAATTCTATAATTGTGTGTGTGTGTGATTATCTGACTGATGTCTGTCTCTGTTGCCAGATGGAAAAATGCTCTCAGGAAAGAAATTGTTTCTGTTTTGCCCACCATTGCATTACCACCCAGTGCCTGGATTATTGAATAGGTCCTCAATAAATATTTATTGAGGGAACAGTGATATTCTTAAAACTATAAGAATGAATGCAAAATGAAAAGGCTAAAAAACATTCTGTTGCTGAGGCCTTGGAGGAAAAGACAGTCCTAAGCATTACTAGTGAGAATGTGAGCTAGTTCAACCATTCTGTAGGAGAATTTGGCATCACCTAACGAAGTTACACATGCACTTACCTTTTGACCCAGTAATCCCACTTCTAGGAATCTGTCCAGAAGATACACCTGCAATGTTATGAAAATGCATATGCACAGGTCACTGACTGAAGCAATGTTTGTAATTATGAAACACTAGAACAAACCTAAATGCCTATTCTCAGAGAATGGTTGGAAAAATTACGGTACATTCCCACCATGGAGTACTATAAAAATGCAAGAGGGGCTTTGACCCTGTCAGGGAGGCCACCAGGAAAGACTTCCCTGAGTTGGGAGGAAAATAAATTAAATGTATGTTTTTCTCTTTTTTTATTTTATTGCGTTTTAGGTTTGGGGGTACATGTGAAGAACATGAAAGATTGTTGCATAGGTACACACTTGGCAGTGTGATTTGCTGCCTTCCTCCCCTTCACCTATATCTGGCATTTCTCCCCATGCTATCTCTCCCCAACTCCCCACCCCCTGCTGTCCCTCCCCTATATTCCCCCAACAGACGCCAGTGTGTGATGCTCCCCTCCCTGTGTCCACGGGTTCTCATTGTTCAACACCCGCCTATGAGTGAGAACATGCGGTGTATGATTTTCTGTTCTTGTGTCAGTTTGCTGAGAATAATGGTTTCCAGGTTCATCCATGTCCCTACAAAGGACACGAACTCATCGTTTTTGATGGCTGCATAATATTCCATGGTGTATATGTGCCACATTTTCCCTGTCCAGTCTATCATCGATGGGCATTTGGGTTGATTCCAGGTCTTTGCTATTGTAAACTGTGCTGCAATGAACATTCGTGTGCATGTGTCCTTATAGTAGAATGATTTATAATCCTTTGGATATATACCCAGTAATGGGATTGCTGGGTCAAATGGAATTTCTATTTCTAGGTCCTTGAGGAATCGCCACACTGTTTTCCACAATGGTTGAACTAATTTACTCTACCACCAACAGTGTAAAAGTGCTCCTCTTTCTCCACATCCTCTCCAGCATCTGTTGTCTCCAGGTTTTTTAATGATCGCCATTCTAACTGGCGTGAGATGGTATCTCAATGTAGTTTTAATTTGCATTTCTCTAATGACCAGTGATGATGAGCATTTTTTCATATGTTTGTTGGCCTTATGTATGATAAACATACCCTAAAATGACCTCCAGTGAGTTTACCTTTGTATAATCCTTTCCCCTTGAGGGAAGTTCACAGGAAGAAGCTTCTAACTAACAGAACACAGCAAAGGATGTGGGGTAGTCAGACCCTTGATGAGGCTACATTATGGAAGACTCAAGTCTTAGCAGATTAGAGTGAGATTCTGCTGGTGACCTTGAAGAAGGGAGCTGTCATGCTTTAATTGTCTACGGAAAGGAACTCTAGGAGCTGAGGCCATGGAGAAGTATGGGAGAGGACAAAGGACCAAGCAGAGGGGTATGAGCTTTTTTTTTTTTTTTTCGAGAGTCTAGCATTGTCACCCGAGCTGGAGTGCAATGGCATGATCTCAGCTCACTACAACCTCCGCCTCCTGGGTTCAAGCAATTCTCCTGCCTCAGCCCCCCAAGGAGCTGAGATTACAGGCATCCACCACCACACCTGGCTAATTTTTTGTATTTTTAGTAGAGACAGGGTTTCACTATGTTGACCAGGTTGGTCTCAAACTCCTGACCTCATGATCCACCTGCCTCAGACTCCCAAGTGCTGAGATTACAGGTGTGAGTCACCGTGCCCAGCCAGGGGTATGATCTTTACATAGGAATACAACCCAAATAACATCTCGTTTGCAGTTTTGTGAGATAAGAAACCTATGGTGTTTTAACCTGCTAAGTCTATGATAACTTATTACACAGCAATAGATAGCTAATACAGTTACCTATGGGCCATGGGGAGAGAATGGGATGGGAAGAAGAGGAAAATGAGGAGATAGTAGGCATGAGTGAGAAGCAACCCCTCTGAGTGTACTTTTGAGCATGGCTTTCACCTTGTTTCACAAGGGAAAGCTTCACATACCCTCAAAAGCAATAAATGATTAAAATCAACCAGGAAAAAGGTACAACCCAAAATGGAATACAAATGATCACAAATAAATATATAACTATATGACAAATCAATATAATAACCACACTTAAAGTAGGGTACAAGAAAAGAGATAACCTACATAACTTCAGAAAACAGTATTTTGATAGTATACCAAAAGGCTAAAGATACAAATAACCATACACAAATATGGTAATGTAGTTAGTAAATTTATTTCTCACAGAGTTACGGGTTAAGAATTCTGAAACCACTTCATTTGTACTATAATTGAAAAAAATAAGTAAATGTATTGTGAAAACTAAGCCTGTCAGAGAAGGGAGTTATAAATAAGGAAGGAGGAAGGCTGTAATGAGCTACAGGGTTTGGAATTTTTTCCCGAAAAAATAAATAGGAGGTATCAGTACAAAGTCACTATATCAGTATGTGTGTGTGTGTGTGTGTGTGTGTGTGTGTGTGTGTGTCTCCTAACTTTGATGACCCAGAAGCAGTGACATCCCACTAGCAATGAGCACCCCTCGCTCCCAGGCATATGTTTCTAGATACCATTCTGAAAAAAAGAAAAAATTTCTTCTCAGAGAAAAGGTTGATTCCAGGGCTTGGAAACCTAAAATGCAAGATAAGTTTGAACATCTTGTGATGCAAGAAAGGAAGTGTTTTTGCCTGAACTCAGGAGATCAAGACCAGCCTGGGCAATATGGCAAAACCCCGTCTCTAATAAAAATACAAAAAAATCAGCTGGGCATGGTGGCATGCACCTGTAGTCCCAGCTATTTAGGAGGCTGAGGCATTAGAATCGCTTGAGCCCAGGAGGCGGAGGTTGCAGTGATCACACCACTGCACTCTAGCTGCCTGGGCGACAGAGCAAGACTCTGTCTCAGAAAAAAAAAATGATGGGAACATGTTAAGACAAGATAGGTGTCAACTTAAAGGAGCTCTTCATGGCCAAGATGGAACAATTTGAGTGAGAAAATAAATAGCCTAGAAAATAAGCTGCTACTAATATAAGTAGTTGAATAAATAACTAGAAGGGAAATCTCTTGCCCGTAGTATAATTCAAATTCTTCATTTAAAAAGAATGAGGAAACCAGAAAACACCAGTAATAATTGCTACAGCCAAGAACCTTCGATTGACGCTGAAATGGCCAAAATTTGTGAGTAGGAGGAGATATGGTGAGAAAAGGGACATCTGAACCATCTCAAAGTATCCCCCCACAACATACTTATTAATTACAAAAGGAAAAATAGTAACTTTTATAGTAGAGAAACTTCGCAGATACCATCTTAACCAAATGACCAAAATTAATATCAATAGTGAGATATACCAATATCATTGAGAAGGACACAATATCACTTTGTAATATTCTTGCTAAAAATGCATAACCTCAGTCTGATCATGAGAGTATATCAGACAAACCCAACTTGAATGACATTCTACAAAGCTTGACCAGTACTAATCAATAATGTTAAGGTCATAAAAGGCCAAGAAAAGTAAGGAGCTGTCACAGATTAGCGAAGACCAAGGAGACGTGAAAACTACATTCGATGTGAGAGCCTGGAAGAAAAAAGAGATGAGTAGGAAAACTGGTGAAATTAAAATAATGTCTGTAGATTAGTTAATAACATTAATTTCTTGGTTTCCATGATTTTACAATGGTCATGAAAGATGTTAACATTAGGGAACCTGGGTGATGGGCATTTGGAAACTCCACTTTTGCAATTGTTTCTGTAAGTGAAAATTTATCTCAAAATAAGAATTTTTTAAAGTAATGTATGTTCACAAAGGAACATTAGGAAACAGTAGCAGAAAAATTTCAATCATAATCCTGCTACTAAAAACAACTGCTTATGCAGATATTGATTGGCAAAGGAAAAAACTGCCGTCAATATGCTGATTCTTTTAGTTATTAATAATGCAAGGAAAGTGTTCTGAACACCGAGTAAGCTCAAACCACCTCCTCCTTGAGCTCTCCAGTCCTGTCTAAAATTGCCACACACCCACTCGAGATACCCCTCCTCCATCCCTGCTGAAAGAACTAAAGAAAGAGGAAAGAAACATGAAAGGTGGCTTGGCAGTCAAGGACAGGTTTATTTTAGAGAAAACAAGAGGGGCGTCTGGCCACGTTAGATCAGAGGCACACTCTCCTACAGACTAAGAATTTTTAAGGATTCAAGCTGGGAGAGTTTATCAGAGGCATGGACTGTTTCTGTGTCTTTTTGTTGTGCTTATCTTGGAGGGAGAGTTTCCGTGTCTGTTCCTGTACCTCGTTCTGCTGCAGGCACAACCCGTCCCCACCAAGTCTGCTTTTAGCTTCCCTGTCTCGGTGCACCTGAAGGGAAAGGAATGTGCTCATTAAGACCCACTGAAGGACACAATATCATTTGTTTTACTGGAGCCCATTGTATGATCATGAAGTTTCTGAAGTTTCGCAGTTACCCAAGAGACTTCCCCTGCACCTCCCTCTGTGCCTGCTTATCTGTGTTTTACTGTTTGTTCTTTCCAGCTGCTTACAGTTAGAAGAGAAGTGATTTCCTTAAAATGCCTGAGGCTAGAAAGGGAGCTGGAACTTAAAGTGGCAGTGTTTGTCTGAGATGATGGTGCTCCTATTCTGTCACCTACTGCCCCTCTCCCCACCACGGTGTCACCACCTAACACATGACATCATTGACTAGTATGTCTTTTGCTGATTGTCTGTCTCTTTCTGCTAAAGCAGAAGGCCCATCAAAGTAGAGATTTCTGCTTGGCTCCCCCAGTTCAAGTGCTTGGATTAGGCCTGGGATGGATGATGAACAAGAGGCCAATTCATGGACTTTGAATTCCTAAAAAGCATCCTGAAACCATGGGAAAAGGAGAGGCACTATCCAAGGTCTCCAGAGTCCTTGAGTGTTGGAGCATTTCTTCCGCCTGATGCCTGGACCAGGGCTACACGGTATACAGAGTGGGAAGTGGTTCTGCCTATTGCAGGAACCACGGTTTCCAAAAGTGCCATGTTTAACAAAAGTGACAGCTCCTTACTTTTCTTGGCCTTTTATGACCTTGATATTGTTGATTAGTACTGGTCAAGCTTTTGTAGAATGTCATTCAATCTGGGTTTGTCTGATATACTCTCATGATCAGACTGAGGTTATGCATTGAGGTCTACCCCTGGGGATGAGACCTCTGAACCCTGACGTGGCCATAAAACCAACTGCTGTAGGAGTGGCAATTCAGTGTTGGTTTGCTTTGGCGTTGTATTAGATACTTTGAACCTAATGAAACCAATGGAGTGGCTTACACAACAGACATTGTATTGTTTAACAGTTCTGGAGGCAGACATCAAAGGGGCCAATAGCCTTGATTCCTTCTGAGGGCTGTGAGGGAGAATCTGCTCCATTCCTCTCTCCTAGCTTCTGGTGTTTCTGGCAATATTTGCCATTCCTTGGCTTGTAGAAGCATCACCCTGATCTCTGCCTTCATCTTTGCCTGGCTTTCTCTCAGTGCTTTCCTGTCTTCAAATTTCCCCTTTTTATAATGGCCTCTGTCATATTGGCTTAGGGCCCATCCTAGCTACCCGAGTGACCTCATCTTAACTAATTATATCTGCAATGACCCTATTTCTGAATAAGATCACATTCTAAGTTACCAGAATTTCAACACGGGAATTGAGGGCAGGAAGGAGAGGACCACAGTCCAACCCCTTACACAGTCAAGCGCTGGAGGTAAACAGTATTTTCAAGAGGAAAGCTGTCTGATGGCTGCTGGGACAGACTAGGTTATGCTGCAGTAACTACCAGTCTCAACTATCAGCAGCTTAATACAACAGAAATCTATCTCTCACTCACACTAAGACCACTGTGTGCTGCAGGACTTTCTAGGACAACTGCCCTCCATGCTATGATGCTACACCCCAGACTGCTTTCATCTTCTACTTCTATCGGGGAGGGGCAGGGAAGAGCTGGGGAGTTGCATCTCATTGTCCCCTTTTGGAGAAACCTGGAAGTGACCCTTACTAGCAATGCTTGTGTTTTACCAGCCAGCAGCAGGGTCCCAGGTCTCCATCCCTGCAAGGGGCTCTAGAGTGTAGGGAACAGATGGAATGTTCACAAGCACCAGAGCCTCTGCCACACTGACTTTTTTAGGACTGGTATCGCAGAGTGTTTACTTAAGGCTGAGGAAGCTAAATTCTTAGCATGTACTGGAGAGCAGTGAAAAAGATGTTTATTTTACAAATTAAGGCTGGAGTCAGTGTGAGCCTGAAGGCTGAAGGGAAAAGAGCAACAGATCCAGGGAGCATTCATCAGCCCCAACTCCGAACAGGTGAGGATGGGGGCTAAAGCGAAGGCAGGGCTTTGGTGGGAACTTCAAGGATAGCCTCTGGCTTTTTCCAGGTTTAGAAACCCATATAGGACAGGGCAGAGGAAAAGAAGAAAGTAGAGGAAGAAGAAAAGGTGGAGGTCCTGGCCCAAGTTAGTGGGAAGCAAAATCCAACCCCATTAAACCATCTCCCTGGTGGACTGTGGGGTGCACACCTGAGGCCTGCACAGGTGCTGGAACGTGGTAGAGGCCCAGTGTATACTTCCTGTGAATGAGTGAGTGAGTGAGTGAGTGACTGAGTACCATTAAAAGCCCTCTCTTCTATTCGAAAATGCCACATTGAGCAGAAGAAGGGAGCAATCCTTGCTCAGCAATTAGTGGTCCCTTTGGGCGTGCAAATGAGTCCACACCCTGCAACAGCAAACAGTCCTTTCCACCCTTGGAAGCGGCTGCAGGGAGGTGGCTGACCATTGGTCACACCCAGAGCTGGTTATGGGAATTGACTCCATCAGAAACGAAGCCCATGGAGAGACTGCAAAATGGCCTGGAATGTATTTTGGCATCAGCTATGGACACGTAAGTTTTCCCAATCCTCAACTCTGTCCTGCCAGCTGATGAGGGAAAGGAAAGGGATTACCCATGGATGGCCAATCCTGAGTCCACCAACTGGCCACGCCCATCCCCAGCCTCATGCCTCACCTACTCCCAACCTCCCAGAGGGAACGGCTATTTAAGGGAGGCAGGAGTGCAGAACAAACAAGGCAGCCTGGAGATACAACGCTGACTCCGCTGAGAGGTATACAGTCAAGAGCAGAATTCCTGCTCATTCACTGCCTTTGAGAGTGGCTGTGTTGTCCATGTGTGCACATGTAGGCATGTGTGTGCATAAGCATGCATGTGCGTGATCTGGTATTCACAAGAGGGTGTGTGTGCATGAGTGTGTTGAGTGGGTATGTGAGTGTAGTATATGAGAGGATGTTCACACTGGCAAGTAAGTACAAGAGGATGTGTATGTGGGCATAGGTGTGTGAGCATGTATGTGTTTGGGAATGTGTGTATGTGGAAGGGGCTGGAAAGCCTTGCAGAGAGAGGCTGATGCTTTCATTCTGGAGGAAAACACTGAGGCTGAGCTCCATGGGTGCCCGGGAGACTCCGAGGCTTGAATCCAGTGTGGGGATGTGCAAGCTATGTCTAGCGGGGGACACATCCTCTGACCTCAGGAACCTCCTGGTGAGTTGGGAGGAACCTGGTTCCAATCTCCCAAGAACTCTCAGTCTGATGAGGCACAGGGCAGTTCTTACTAGTGTATCATGGGGCTCTCCACAGGTCTGAGGGTCAGATGTGTGTGCAACCATTCTGCAGAGCTGGGAGCCGGTCAGGAGGTGGTATGTGTGTGTGTGCATTGCTGGAGGGCACTCCTTGTGTGCTCTGGGTGTGACAGAGGAGGTCACCCTGGAGTTAGGTTGGATGGGAGAGCATGTCTGTGTGTCTCAGAGCTGCCAAGCAGGAACAGGGGAGCACCAGCCGGGACAGAAGCTGAGACCACCCAGCAGAGGAGCTAGGCCAGGCCATCTGCATTTGTCACCCAACGACTCTTACCATGAAGACCCTCCTACTGTTGGCAGTGATCATGGTCTTTGGTAAGAACTGACCCTGACCCTGACCTCTGAGCACTGATGGGCAGCCCCAGGAGGGAAGCACTCATGTCCCTTAGTGTTCTCTCCCATTGCAGCCATCCTCTCTCAGGGGGAGAAAAGAAGCCATTTGGGAGGAAGGAGAGTAGCAGAGAGGTGCAAAGAGGGAGGGCACAGGACCCCGTGCCCTCCGGGAAACTCCCAAATTTCCTTCCAGGCCTACTGCAGGCCCATGGCGATTTGCTGAATTTCCGGAAAATGATCAAGTTGGCGACAGGAAGGGAAGCCACAACCAGTTATGGCTTCTATGGCTGCCACTGTGGCGTGGGTGGCAAAGGAACCCCCAAGGATGCAACGGACCGGTGAGGCCACCCATCCCTCCCTACCTGCCTAGACTCTGGCCCAGGCAGGTCTGGGATCTGCAAAGACAGTGCCGGTTCCTGCTGGGCACAGAGGTCTCAGGATGGCCTGGCTGGAAAAGCAGCCAGCATGTTGGAACTTCTGCTCTAGACTGTTGCAAAGTCGCTGGGTCTCCGCCCAGGGTCGGAGGTGGGGGTGAGATATGGGCGCCAGGCTTTCTGGCGCTGTGGGACATTAGCCCCAATAGGATGCCTCCCTGCAGCTGCTGTTTCGCTCATGACTGTTGCTACAAACACCTGGAGAGACGTGGATGTGGCACCAAATTTCTGAGCTACAAGTTTAGCAACAAGGGGAGCAGCATCACCTGTGGTAAGAGTCCTACATCACCATCGCATTCCCTCATTTTTTAGACATTGCCAGGGACTGTGCTGGGCACCAAAGATAGACACATAGGGACACACAGTTCCTGCCTCAGGAAGCTCACGGTTGAGTGGGAAGCCAGGAAAGTGAAAATCCAGTGTGGTAAAGACTCCAGTGGGAAGTAAACAAACAGCTAAGGCATTAACACAGCCTGAGGCTTGAGGAAGGCTCCTGGAAGGGGTGACCTCTAAGCTGAGTCTTAAAGGTTGTGCAGACAGTCAGGGACGAGGAGGGCTGGGAGCATTCCCAGAAGAGGACACAGCATGGTCAAAGGCACCAAAGGGCACTGTAAGCCATTCTGTACTGCCCAGCAGAAACGTGAGGGCACTGGGGCTGAAGTGTGAGGATTGCTTGAGTTCAGGAGTTCAAGGCCAGTCTGGGCAACACAGGGAGACCTTGTCTTTCTTTACAAACACAAATCAAACAACAACAAAAAAATAGGCTCTGGAGTCAGACTGGCTGTGTCAAGCCCCGCCTCCCCCATCTCCCTAAGCCTTAGTTCTCTCATCTAAATGGAGATAACACTGGTGCCTCCTGCATGGATGTGTTTGAGAATTAGAATGATGACAAATCAAAAGCCTTGGGTTGATAGGTCTACAGCTGCCATGACGATTACAGAGGAAACCTAGACCTCTCCCTCCCCTTCCGCAGGCAATAGCAGCTCCTACTGGCCTGCTGGGAGAAGCAGTGCCAAGCCATGATGCTGGAGACATAGGAAGGGGCTAGGTCAATCCAGCCCTCCAGGCCAGGCTGTATTTAGGTTTTTGCCCTAAAGCAATAGGATGCTATTAAGCAAAGGAGCTACAGGGTCAGATTTGCATTTTAGAGGACTCACTGTGGGGCCAGGGTTGCTGCGGACAAGTGGAAGGGGGACAGAGAAAGCTATTGCCATCATGCAAGCAAGAGGGAGCAACAGCTTGACATAAAACAACAGAGCTCAGGATGGGAAAGGTGGAGAAAAAAATCAAGATGCATTTGAGGTGGAATCAGCTGAGCTGGGTGACGAGTGGGGAGAGGTGGGGGGATGGGGCTGTTGGGTGGATATGTGGCTGGCTGAATGGCGTAACTGTGACAAAGACCACAGGAAGAGGTGGTGGAGGGTGAGGAGGAGCAGTTCTGTTTCCAGCATGTTGAGTTTGGGGCCTCCAGCACCCAGGGAGGGGTCCAGCAGGCAGCTGTCTGTACAAATACAGCTCAGGGGAGAGGTCAGGACTGGGGACACAGATTCAGAAGCCGGCAGCGGAGAGCTGAGAAGTGGGTGTGATCGCTCATTTGCTGTTTAAAGGCCCAGAAAGGAGACAGAGGAGGGATAGACAGAAAGGGAGAAGGAGAACTGAGCGAGGTCAAGGAGTCGGTGAGGAGATGATCAACAAGGGTCAACTGAACAGAGGAGTCCTCCAGGAAAAAGGCCGACAAGGCTCCCCTGGATGTCGAAGCAGGAAGGCATGAGGGACCCTGGGGAAGCTGTTTCCACAGAGTAGGGAGGGCAAAGCCAGATTAGAGCAGGTCGAAGCTGATGGGAAGGGAAGTAGAGACGGTAGTGAAGACAACCTTCTGCAGAAAGTTTGGCCCTGAAGGGGAGGAGGGGGGGTGGCACTGGAAGGCTTTGCTTGGTGTCCCCAGACAGCTGACCATGAGTGGGATTTGGAGAAAGCGTGGACTCCTGCCCACAGCCTGAGTCCTTTAAGATCAGAAATGATGTCTCCCATCATGGCCTCTCCATGGAGGCATGTATCTTCAGCAGGTGTTAGGTCACAAGCCACATGATTCCAAGCTGATAGTGGCTTGGATAATGGGAATATGTTGTGACTGTCACATAACTAACAAGGGCAGTGCCAGGCCTGGGGCAGCTTTCTAGCCATGTCGTCAAGAATCCAGCCTTCTCCTGGCCTTCTGCTATGTCACGTGGGCAGTACCTACATCTGGGATGTCAGACACAGGCTGCAGCTCCACGATCCTGGCCTCACACTGTGCAAGAGGCTTTCCTCTTGGGCATCTCTCTTTTTGGAGGGAGGAAGCAGATCCTTCCCAGAAGCCCCCAGCAGACTTCCCCTTGTTGCTCATTGGTTGGAACAAGGTTACATGATACACAGCAGCCAATCACTGCAAAGGAAAAAGGGATGACCCTGCCTGGCTTACATCAATCACAATCCATTCCCAGAGCCCCAGGACTATGGCTTTGCATCCTAGACACACCTGTTAACAAGAAGAAGAGACGATGGCTGTTAGGAAGGCCTTTGAGAGAGTCTCCCAGTGCTTGGCTGTGTCCCCACCAGGCTGGAGGCCAGCATCCTGTGGGCAGGAATTCTGTCTCCCCCTTGGTCAGAACTATCTGGAGCACAGGTGTTTGTCTTCAACTAGGAGCTTCTGGAGGACAGGGCTGTATCTTCTACCCCAGGGTTCCCACAAGAAGCCACTGAATATTAACAAAACTCCATCTTGTGTTCATTTTCTTATGATTTCAGCAAAACAGGACTCCTGCAGAAGTCAACTGTGTGAGTGTGACAAGGCTGCTGCCAGCTGTTTTGCTAGAAACAAGAGGAGCTATAATAAAAAGTACCAGTACTACTCCAATAAACAGTGCAGTGGGAGCACCCCCCGCTGCTGAGTCCCCTCCTACCTGGAAGCCCTGCCTCCCAATTCTGAGTTTCCCTCTCTCATACTCTCCCTCCCTGCCCTAACCAAGTTCCTTGGCAATGCAGAAAGCATCTGTCACCCATCCTAGAGGCCAGGCAGGAGCCCTTTCATCCCCACCCAGAATAAGACGCCCAGCAGGAGATTTCCAGCCCTCCACTGCTCTCCTCCACCTCAACGTCCTGCTTAACCAAAGCAGGTGCACTCCGAGGGGTCTCTTCTGAATAAAGCAATTAGCAAATCATGTGTGTGTGTGTATGTGTATTGCCCTATGCACTGTTAGTGTGAGAACAAACGGGTAGGGGTTAAAAGTACAGGCTCTGAGCCCAGTGTGATGGTGTGTGTCTGTTGTCCCAGCTGCTCAGGGGGCTGAGGCTGAAGTGTAAGGATTGCTTGAGCTCAGGAGTTCAAGGCCAGTCTGAGCAACACAGGGAGAACTTGTCTTTCTTTACAAAACAAAACAAAATAGGCTCTGGATTCAGACTGGCTGTGTCAAGTCCCCCCTCCTCCGTCTCCCTAAGCCTTAGTTCTCTCATCTAAATGGAGATAACGCTGGTGAGTCCTGCATGGGCGTGCTTGAGAATTAGAATGATGACAAATGAAAAGCCTTGGGTCTGATAGGTCTACAGCTGCCATGACGATTACAGAGGAAACCTAGACCTCTCCCTCCCCTTCCGCGGGCAATAGCAGCTCCTACCGGCCGGCTGGGAGAAAGCAGGAAGGCTGGTCTTAGATCTGGGAGGCTGCAGTCCACATCTTCCGCATGGAATGTAATTCTCCTATGTGGCCAGTCTAGTAAGGAGAAAAAGTGGGGCGATGTAATGCTGGCCACCAGCTGGACCCTCGGGGTGTTATTTCATCAGTGGGGTTGGTTTCCCAGGTGTGCAGCCCCTGCAGGCCCACAGGACCCTGTGTTTGGAAGGGTGCCATGCCTGGTTTAATGCTCTGCTGTGGCTATCTGAAAACTCTTACTAATCTTCAGTCAAGAGTTCCTTCCCACATTTCATTTTGTGCTGGACTGCCCAAATCTATTTATTTTTATTATTTTTAAATAGAGATGGGGTCTCACTATGTTGGCCAGGCAGGTCTCAAACTCCTGGCCTCAAACAATGCTACCACCTTGGCCTCCCAAAGTGTTAAGATTACAGGCATGAGCCACTGCACCCAACCCGGTCATACACATTGTGCAGCGGGTCCTAGTCTCACCTGGATGCTACTTCCCCTCCTGCCGTTCAGGGTTCCACTGGGAAATTTCCACCTGGACCGGCTACAGGCCCCACCTGTTTCTCTAATAACCCCCATCTGGGCTTCTGGGTGTGGATCCCTTCACAAAGGAACCCTGCACAGGGGACACAGGTGGGAGCTCAGTTTCCTACAGGAGAAAGCCCCTGCCCAGCCCAGCAAGCTCTACATTCCCCCAGAGGAGGCACCTTCCCGTAATCTGTCTTCCCAGAAGAAGCACCTCTTCTAATTCTGCGCCCAATGTTTCATTTGCTAGGGGTAGCTCGGTCATGTTCACTCTCATGCATAGCAAGAGAAATGCACATTAAAATTCCACTGAGATGCCATTTTTATCTATTACAATGAATAAAAATCCAGAAGTCTGACAACTTGACTTACTAGCAAGGCTGCGTGGGGAAACGGGCACTTTCACATAGCTGGTGGGAGGGCAAAACACCCACAGAGGGCAAATTGGCCATATCTATCAAAATTACAAATGCATTTATCCTTTCACTCAGTGACCCCACTTGGAAATTCACCCTATGGATGCAGGCGCCTATGTGTGCATGTGTGTGCACACACACACACAAACACACACACATGCACACACAGAGTGATGTATGAGCAAGTTTGTTCATTGTAGCATGGTTCTGAATTGAGTTGGAAAGAATCCAAGAGTATGTGTTGAGAGAGCTTGTTAAAGAAATCATGATGCCAACTCAAAAAGGGACCCAATACACTCACATAATGAGGGAAGCTCTCTGCTCCAGTGGACAAAGGGCTTCAGGATATGGTGGTAACAGAAAAAAGCAAATAAGAGGTTAGTATAAACAGTGTGCCACATTTATGTGGAAAAATACATCTGTGAATATTTTTGTGTTAATATTTCCAGTAACACTCAAAGAACACACAAGAGATTCATCAAAACAGCTACCTTTAGGGAGTAGGGCTGGTAAGAAATGAGGTTGGCACAGATGGGGTGAGAGAAGGATTTTTTGATATATAAATTTTTACACTGTTTTGATTTTTAACTTATGAATATAGTTCCTATTCAAAAGAAAACTGGCATCATCAAACACACACAAACATTCCTGTGTCTAAGATAGATACTAACTCTCAGAGACGATATCGTCTAACCCATGGGTTGGCAAACTATGGCCTCTGGGCCAAATCTATGCACTGCCTGTTTTTGTCCAGCAGGCAAGATAAGAATGATTTTTATGTTTTTTAATGCTTGAAAAAAAATCAGAAGAATTCCTCATGCAAAAATGATATGTTAAAATCATATTTTAGGGGCAATAAAGTTTTCTCATAATACAACCATGCTCTTTGGGTTGTAAATTCTCTATGCCGGCTTTCACGTGACAACTGTGGGAACTGAATCATTGCCACAGAGAACGTCAGGTCTTTTGCAGAAAGAATTTGCCAATACCCAGTATTATCTGGTGCTTCTCAAACTATTTGTGGTGGACCAATTTATTCCTTATTTTTTCCAACTCTGCCTCAAATCAATACTTTTGTTAAATTAAATGTACAAAACACAAACCCAGATGTTTTATTATTGGATGCAATAATAACATTACTCTGTCAAATTATTCTGAAATTTCCTAACACTCTCAATCTCTGTACGTACCTCCCCATGAATGGGAAGCAGTTCACAGACCAGCATCACCCCTTGAGCCCCAACTGGGAAACACTGGTCGAATTTGAATTGAGGAAAGACAAATGACCTTAATGATTTTTTTTTTTTTTTGAGACAGGGTCTCACTGTCATCCAGGCTGGAGTGCAGTAGCATAATCACTCACTGCAGCCTCCATCTCCTGGGCTCAAGTGATCTTCCTGCCTCAACCTCCAAGTAGCTGGGACCACAGGTGTGCACCACCACACCCAGCTCATTTTTTTTTAATTTTGTAGAGTTGAAGTCTCACGATGTTGCCTAGGTTGATCTTCAACCCCTAGGCTCCTGCCTCAGCCTCCCAAAGTGCTGGGATTATAGGTGTAAGCCACCATGTCTAGCCCTTAATGATTTTAGAATTAGCAATTTTTTTTGTCCTTTGTCTTAGAACAAGTACCACTTATTAATTACAACATAAGTAGAGTCATTTTCATTCCAGCTACCTTCACAGACTGCCGGGGTGAGGCTGGGTCCATATTACTCCTCAGTGATTGCCCTTTAGAGGCAGTGAAAAGCTGCTTGAAATAAAGCCTTAGTCAAATGCTTGCCAGGGCTTTTGTTTTGGTCAGAAATATCTGGAATGCAGGTGTTTGTCTCCAACAGGAGCTTCTGAAGGACAGGGCTGCATCTTGATCTAGGGAAAAGAAAGATCTAGGGAAAGAGGATATATCTCTCCCTCCAGTAAAGACTTTGCATTTCTGAGTATTCATCTAAGAATACTTTCAACATGGGTCTTTGTGTACAAAATTATTGAAGGCCTTTTATTCCTGAAAGCATTTTTTTACAATCTCACAATGAATAACAATTTGGAAAGACATATATCCTCAGTTCAATGTTTTTCCATTTTTTCTTTTTTACCTTAAAAGCATTCCTCCATTTCTTCCAATCCCATTCCAATATTGCTAATAAGATGTCTCATATTACTGTAACCCCTCATCTTTGATTGGTTATCTGGGCTTCCCTCTAGAAGACTTTAGAATTTCTCTTTGTCTTTGATGTTCTTAACTTTCACTGCAATGTGTCTAATTGACAGTTTTTCTTTATCTGGCCTTTTTGTACTCTGAAGTCCTTCCACTTGTCTTTAATGAAAAGAATTTTATATTCACTATTTCTTTGAACATCTTCTTCCCTCTCTTTTTCCTGTCTCTTTCTGGGACTTATACTATCTGGAAGCTGGTGCATCTGTACTCCATATCTCTCTGGATTTTTAAAGAGGTAAGAGTTTCCCTAGGTTGCCCAGGCTGGAGTACAGCAGCAATTTACAGGTGTGATCTCACTACTGATAAGCACTGAGAGTTCTGACCTGCTCCATTTCCAACCTTGGCCAGTTCACCCCTCCTTACACCAACTGGTGGTCTCTCACTCCTAGGAAGTCATCATATTGATGCCCAAATCAGTGCAGACACCTGATCTGCATAGCGCATTACAGCCCAAACTCCTGGGCTCAAGCAATCCTCCTGCATCAGCCTCCCAACTGGCTGGGACTACAGGCACACACCCCTACACCTGGCTTGAATTTTCCTTGCTATTTTCTTTCTATTATTTTTGCCTGAGAAGACTTCTCAATCTAAGCTTCTAACTCTGTGGCATTCTTCAGCTAGCTATCCCATTTCTATGATTATATGCTTCCTAATTCTCTTTTACACTTGGGATTTTTTTAAAGGACTTGTTCTTGCCTGGTATTGCTGAGATCTTCCCTTATCTATGTAAGTATGTTTAACATGCATATTTTAGTTCCTTGCTCATCCACTCTGGCAATTCTGCTTTAGATGGTATGTGTTGTCAAGTGCATTTCATATTTGTAGTGGGCGTAGTCTGGCTGTCTCAAGGTAAACTTAGGGGAGGGGAAGGGGATGAGTCCAAGATTTGATGATTCCCATTTGCTGCCATCCCAGGCAGGTGCTCCAGACAAGGTTTCATCATTGAACACCTGGGAAGTAGCAGCCCTGGCAGGAAGCAGCACCCTAAACTGTTACCAGCCCTACCTGAGGTGGGGAAGGGCCGCAGCGGGAGCAGTGCGGGATGAGATGAGGGAAAGAAAGCCTGAGGGCACTTGAGAAGACTGCATGGGTCAATTCCTCACCCAAGCAGGGCTTTGGGACAGCCCTAATGTCATCCCTCGGACTTGAGCATCTCAGCTGTTGCTCTGGGATGAAGATGCAAAAGGAGAAGAGAACAAAACTTAGAGAGCTTCCTCGCAACCTATTTGCTCCTTGCCAAAACCCACCAATCCGCTGCTCCAGGGCACAGCCAACCCCTCTGCCCCACAGCCACGCCCAGCAGGCAAGATCAGATTCTAACTTCCTGCAAGACTCTGCAAAAGTTCTGCTATTTCATCATCCAAGATTCTCTCTCAGGCATGTATTCGTTAGGTTGGTTTTGGCACAGGGAGCCAGCGCCTAAGCTAATTTGCAAACTTGGCAGAAGAAAAGGAAAATGTATAGCACCATATCTGTGTACCAGTTTAAAAGCATCCACAGAGAGTCAAACAAACACTAAACATTTTTCAAGAAACCATATATCTAAATAAACATAGGAAGAATAAATTGGTAATGGAGATGGAAGATGAAGGACTCAAGTGAATAAAATAAAACTGACACCTTACACAAACCAACAATAACAGTGTGCTACAAAGTGAAACCATGGGGCACACGGATTAAGGCTTGGTCAATGATAAATGCACTTATCCTTTCATTCAGCAACCCACCTCTGGAAATGTACCCTGTCAATGCATGATACAAGAGCAGTGTGTAAGCGTGAGAGTGCATCGCGTATCATGTGTGTAAGAGAGTGAGGACTCAAACCCAGAGCTGTCTCTATCTAAGGTCTGGTCTTTCCACCTTGAGAGTCAGCTGACAAACCAGCCAGTTGCACCTCTGGGTCCTAGTTTATACCATCGGACCAGAATGAAATACCCGTTTCTCAATGCTTGCCTTTGCTTGGCTAGATGAACAGTGATCACAGATAATCCAAACATCATTTGTATTTCACTTCTGTCCTCAGTTTTAAGATGGAGATAACTGCCACATCCTGCCTAGTTACTAGGGAAATCAAGTCAGGTCCATACTAGATGGCAGAGAGATGGCTCTTTGAGAGTGAATGTTTTCTATAGATGATCAAATAGGAGACTAACCAAGTCACTGAATGATTGAATGGTAGACTAGAAACCAAGCATGGTTCACTGTTAGCCCCAGGACTGGCCTACGGCACAGCAAGCTGCTGAGGTTGTGAGGTAAAGAATCTGGGCTGGGCATGGTGGCTCATGCCTGAAATCCAGCACTTTGGGAGGCCAAGAAGAGTGGATCACTAAGTCAGGAGCTTGAGACCAGCCTGGCCAATACGGTGAAACCTCGTCTCTACTAAAAATACAAAAATTAGCTGGGCATGGTGGCACGAGCCTGTAGTCCCAGGTATTCAGGAGGCTGAGACAGGAGAATCGCTTGAACCCAGGAGATGAAGGTTGCATTGAGCTGAGATCGTGCCACTGCGCTCCAGCCTGGGCAACAGAACAAGACTCCATCTCCAAAAAACGAACAAAGAATCTGTAGGCACATCCTGTGCCCCACAGAGGCTACCTCATGGGTTTCTTAGATGCTCCCATGCCCTTCCACTGTGCCTAGATCCCAAACCACTACCTGGGTCCTCTACCGTCCTGTGATAGCACGTTCCCTCACTTCACCCTAGAGGGAGGTGCAAGGCCGAGGGATCACAGGGTCCTCTTCAACATCTAGTCCGGATGGGCTGAATGACTTGACTCTAGAAGGGAAGGGAAGGAGCTGCAGTGCCTGCTATACAGCTGCCTCCACGGTCTCAACTGATACCCAACATCTCCTTCCTCCCCACTCATTTCAGATGTCCCTTCCCTTCCATCAGCACTACAGCTTATTTCTCACTCCTGTAGCAAATATCACCTTCACTCAACAGGATCAACCTGGGCAGGCAACCCAGCTAGGTCCTGGAATTGATTGAGGGTCATTTGGGCAAGAAATTCCTGAGTCACAGACACTCGGATCATAGTTTAGAAGGGGGACCAAGGGCTCCAGCAAGCACATTCCTTGGCCTAACAGTCCTCACCTTAGGGGAGAGGTCCTAGTTCCCAGGTTCAAGGATGGTGCTGCTCCTTGTCTTAGCTCAAGAACGGATTCCCAGAGAAAGGCTATGTCTTGAGAAAACACTACCTTTTCTCTAGTCACCTTCCACAAGCACACCTTTAGTTTGATTTCCAACTGTTTTATTTGCCCGTGAGGTGCTGAAGCTGTTACTGGTCTCTGAAGACCTTGGAAGCCAAATCCAGACCACCTGAGCTTCCCACGTGCAGATCAAATCTAGCCAAAGCTACAGATGAATTCCATTCCCTGGAGGAAATAAATTACATCAAACAATTTATGCAGCATGGAGGAGATGAAAGACCCAGCTGGTCGACCGAGGGACGTTCCCACTCTTCACATGGGTCACGACCTGGGAGTAACTTTCCTCCAAATGAGAGCATGATGCACTCCACAGCCAGGACGGAACAACACAATGACAACAGCAGCAAAAGCATGTCTCGACTACTCCCACTTACCGAACACTGATTTCATGGCAGATCCTGGGCCAGGCACTTTAAATGTGTCTTCTCACACAATCCTCTTAACATTCCTGTGATAATATCGCTATTCATATCTTCCATTCATTCATTCCACAGGACATCTACTGAGTACATGTAACATCTCTGGCACAGAACCAGGCACTAAGAACACCACGAAAGCCAGCAAAGCCTCTGCCTCTTGGCACTTACAAGGCACTGAGAGGAACAGGTGCAGCCAATAAATTTCAAGAGAGAAAAGAGGCAGCAGTAAGTAATATAAAGAGAATCAAAACAGCAGAATACGAGAGGGCAGGAAGAAGGCAAGGCATGTGTTTCAGATGGCATGGTCAGGAGAGGTGCTGCAGAGACAGGAAAAGGCACTGGAAGCAACATCACCCATGATATGAAGGAGTCAGCCCTAAGATAATCAAGGAGAAAATCGATCCAGGCAGAGGGAACAGCTAAGGCAAGGATACAGAGGCAGGTCTGAGCCTGACATATTTGAGGACAAAAAGAAGAAAATTGTGCTGCAGAACAGAAACAAAACAAGAAACCAAAAGAAGGTGCAGTTAGCAGGCAGGAGAGTATATAAAATGAGAAAATCTAGGATGTTTAATGTGGTTTATGTGTGAGATCTCTTCTCAGGCAGATTAAAAAGACAAAACAAAAAACCAATTCTAGGATTCTGGAATAAAATATATGTAAAGATATGCACAGCTATCTTGAAGCTTTGGGAAAGACAAAGAAAAGGAAGAGAAGGAGGAGGAAACATGTGCCTCTGGATCAAACGATGTCTGAAAGCCTCCGGTCATTTCCATTACACATCAATAAATTTCGTTTATTATTTAAACCAATTTGAGTTAGATCTTCTGCTGTTTAATATTAAAAGTGTCCTGGCCGGGCATGGTGGCTCATGCATGTAATCCCAGCACTTCGGGAGGTTGAGGTGGGTGAATCATCTGAGGTCAAGAGTTCGAGACCAGCGTGGCCAATATGGCAAAACCCCATCTCTACTAAAAATACAAAAACTAGCCAGCCGTGGTGGCATACGCCTATAGTCCCAACTACTTGGGAGGCTGAGGCAGTAGAATCGCTTGAACCCAGGAGGTGGAGGTTGCAGTGGGCTGAGATCACACCATTGCACGCCAAGCCTGGGCAACAAGAGCAAAAATCCATCTCAAAAAAATAATAATAAATAAATAAAATAAAAGTGTCCTAATTGATTTGTATACATTTTTACATTTAATATTTTTCAACCTCCCTGATGAAGTAGCTATTATTAACTTCCTTGTATAGATGAGAAAACAGAGGTTAGGAAAGATCAAATAATTAACACAAGCTCTAACCTGGTAGTTGAGACTTTACCGCAGACCTCCAAACGCTAGCCCCTAACTCCAGTGCTATACCATGTCTGTGAAACCTTGAAATCTCAGAATCTTTCCACACTCTACTACCGAAGTACATGGACAGAAGACAGAGCCAGAAGTTCCCCACCAGCTAGTAAGACAGACGAAATCGTCACTCCCGTAGGCTTGAACTTTTTGAGATGGAGTCTCGCTCTGTCGCCCAGACTGGAGTGCAGTGGCACAAACTCAGCTTGCTGCAACCTCTGCCTCAGCCTCCCGAGTAGCTGGAATTACAGACAGCAGCCGCCACATAGGGCTAATTTTTATTGTATTTTTAGTAGAGATGGGGTTTCACCATCTTGGCCAGGCTGGTCTTGAACTCCTGACCTCATGATCCACCTGCCTCGGCCTCCCGAAATGCTGGGATTACAGGGGTGAGCTACCACACCCAGCCAATTTGCAAAAATTTCTAACACATAAAAAGTAAAAAAATCATATCATAAACTCACCTGTATCCATCAACCAGCTTCAACATTTACCAACATTCTGCCTTCTATTATTTACACCTGCCACCACTCTGCACCCCCAATCAATCATAATTATCTTCATCATCATCACCTTTAGTTCTTTCTTAAAGGTAAAATATATGTAGATCGAAAGGCACAAATCACAGCTGAACGTTTGATAAATGAATACACCCACATCACCCACATCCCATCATGAGAACATCTTCATCTCCCAGAAAATTCCCTCACATCCCTTCCTTGTCAACCTACTCTCTGGATGAATTAGTCTGCTTGGGCTGCCGTAACGAAGTCCTACAGACTGGGGGGCTTAAACAATAGTGATTTATTTTCTCACAATCCTGGAAACGAGAAATCTGAGATCAAGGCATTGACAGGTTGGTCTCTTCTGAGGTCTCTCTCCTTGGCATATAGATGCCATCTTCACCCTTCATCTTCACATGGTCTTCTCTCTCAGATGTCTGTGTCCTAACCTCCTCTTGTTTTAAGGGCACCAATCATAGGTGTCCACCTATGACCTCATTTTAATGTAATCACCCCTTTCAAGGGCTGGTCTCCAAACACAGTCTCATTTTGAGGTATTAGAGGTTAAGACTTCACCATATGGATTTTTGGGGAAGGACAATTCAGCTCATAACATGGAAAAACCACTATTCTGATTATTTTTGCCTTAGTTTACCTGTTTTAGAACTTTCTATCAATTGAATCATATATTATGTGCACTCTTTTTTTTTTTGACAGGGTCTCGCTCTGTCACCCAAGTTAGAGTGTAGTGGTGTGATCTCCACCTCCCATATGTGTACTGTTTTACATCTGGCCTCTTCCATTCAGTACAATGATTATGAGATCCATTCGTCATGTTGCTTATGTCAGTAATCTATTCTTTGTTGCTGAGCAGCTTTCTATAGCATGCACATGCTACAATTTGTTTATCCATTCTCCTGGTATGGACATTTTGCTATTTTCAGTATTTGGGTATTTTTGAATAAAACTGCTATGACCATTTTTTGTACACGCCTCTGTATGAACATTAAGCTTTCATAAGCTTGAATAAATAAATACCTAGATCTGGAAATGTTTGCTCAATGGATAAGGGTATGTTTAATGTTACAAAGACAGGTCAAACTTCTTTCCAAAGTGCTTGTCCCATTTTACATTCCCACCAGCAAAGTGTGAGAGTTCTAGTTGCTCCACCACCTATTCTTAACCTTCTAATGCACAATGACCCATCCACCAGGAGAAAAAAAAAAAAGGCTCAATCAATATCCTCAAGTCCAACCAACCCAAAGTAACTCTTCGTGTGACAGCCTTGGACAGCACCACTCAGCTCTCCCTTCAAATGAGAACCTGTTCAAGGGGTGTACTTAGTGGACAGCTCCCAGCCCATGCTCCTTTGGGATCTGCCACAGTATTCATGTCAAAGCCATGTTCTCCAGTGCTGTTTCCACGATGGTCATGACACGGGACTAGGGCCAGGCAATTGTTTCCCAGTGCAGGACTCCTCTAATGGGCATTGTTCACATGAGAACTCCCCGTCAGATTGCTGAGACATTCTCAGAGCTGTGTCAGTTTGAGCCTCTTCTTACCCAATCCTCCTTCCTTTCCTCTCTCCCTTCAGCAGTATCAGACTTGCTTCGTGATCTGAACTCTCTCTCTCTCCCTACTCCTCTCCTGCCTCCTTTGTCTTTTAGAGGTGCTTCCCCCCATACATCTGCATTTCCAACTGCATCTTGGCATCTGCTTCCAGAGGATCCAAACTCACACATCATCTCTTGGGGGAAAGCAAGTAGATGAGTGGAGAAAGAAGGAAAGTCTTTAAGCTCCCTACCCAAGAAGCCTATAGATCTCCACTTTTCACTCTTCCTTTAGCTAACCAAAAAATAAAACACTGAAATAAGTAGGTAACTCAGGACTGTGACAACTGTCAAGAAGGAAACGAACAGGATGAAGGGTGAAGAGGGGAGGTAGGTGCACATGGTTTTATTGCAGGTGAGGAGGTTGTCAAAGGAACGGTGGGCAGCCTCTCTGTCACAATCGTAGGCTACCTCCTGGAATAAGTCACCTCTCTCTGAAATCACAGGAAACAGGCATGGGAGGGTGGGGAGGCAAAGACACTGGTCAGTTTCTATTTCTGGACATCTTGAGGAGTGACAGAGGACGAAGGAAACTCAGCCCTCATCTCAGGCTCCTAGACCCGTGGGAACACCCAGTACCTCCCCCTCAGGACCTCCCAACCAAGTGGAAGGCAACAAAATCCCTGGCTTCAGGGAGCTCTCATTCTGACAAGGGGGACCCAGCCTCTGCCCTCCAAAATCTCTCAGTCCACTAGAGGAGACATGGTCTTTCACCAGGAATCTCCAAGCCTGATGGTGGAGACACAACTACAACTTCTGGGGAGCTCCCAATCCAAAGGGAGGCATCTGCTGCTCTGAAGGAGCTCTCAATCTGATAGGAGAAGACACGCCCCACACCCTAAGGGAACATAGCCCCTGAACTAGGGAAGCCTCACTCTGATGGAGGAGGCCCTGGAGGTCAGGGAGCAGACCCGCAAGGCTTGGCTCAGAGCTTCATCCTAGACTCCGGATCATCCGTCTCAGTCTGAGTAGCTCCTCCAGCAAGCCCCCAGTGTCTCTCTGCTCCCCTTCACAATCAAACTTTTTGGGGACTGGCACCTTTTGTTTCCAGGTAGTCATAGCAACAGTTGTATCTAAAACAGTGCCTATGAGAGGAGCCCTGGCCAGTACAGCTTCTCCTGGGGCCAACCCTAGTCCCCATGTCTCACCCCGGTCCCTCTTCATCAAGTCAACCTGTGACACAGAGATAGTCCTTTCAGAATGGTCTAGACCAGCACAGCCCAGAGAACTTTTGTGACAATGGACACATTCTCTGTCTGCACTGTCCAATATGGTCACCACTGGCCATAGGTGGCTACTGAACATTTGAAGTGTGGCCAGCGTGACTGAGGAGCTAAATTTTCAATTGTATATAATTTTAACTGATTTAAACTGAAAGAGCCACCCGTCACCAGAGGCTAATATATCAGACGGTTATTGGATGGTGTGTGTCTAGAATCTATGCTGCAGTTCTCTCCACATCTTGGTCCCCCCTATATTTTCAGTGTCCAGCATAGGGCAGGAATCAACAAGTATTTGTTTAGGGAATAAAGGGCCAGAAAGTCAACCACATGAACTGAGCTCCCTCTGCACTGGGAGCCTCACTAGAATGTCACCTCCCCGAGGGCAGGGGCTGCCACTCACTGCTGTATCCTTAATGCCAAGTGCAGTGTCTGGAACACAGTGGGTGCTCAATCATTGCTGTTGGGTGACTGGCTGAATGAATGAGTTTCCTTGGAGGAGGCAAGAGACAGACAAAGAACCTGGCATGAGCTGCTTCGGAGTCAGAACACTTGAATTCAAGTTCCATTTCTGCAATTACTGTCCTGTGGGCCTGTGAAGGTCCCCTCGCCTCTCAGGGCTTTAGGCTCTCATCTGTATAATGGTGTGTACTGGGGAGACCCAGCAGTCTACAAGAGGCGTATCTGGCTGGACACTTCCAGGGGTCTGTGCTGCTAGAGCCTGTCCCCACCCACAGGACCCCCACAATGGGACCATTCCCTGCCACCCTGGCTGCTCCTGGGGAAATACAGGGCATCCTCACCAATCCATCCTGTCTCTGGGTCTCCTTTGCCTCCTAAGCCACAGTAACAACTGTAGAAGCCATAATGCCAAAAGGCCAACTTGCCAGTCATCTTTCTGATTGTATTTTGGAAGTCTAATAGGTTCTCACATGCTGGCTGCAGGCCTAGAAGAGACAGATGAGGCCCCAGACCCACATCCTCCCTCCCCATTCGAGTCGGCCACTGCCTCCATCATAGCCTCCCAGTGGGGCTGAGTCATGGTTGGGATCTGAGGTCATGGGTCATTTCTTCACCCAGGTCATGAGAACAGCCAGCAGCAGGAGTGTCTTCACATCAAGGGCTCTGGGAGTGTTGGAAATAAACACTTGGTGCCACAAAGTGAAAATTGTATCCAGGCAAAAGTTTTCTCAGCAAGGCGATTTACTTCTATAGAAGGGTGTGTCTTGTGGGTGGAGCAATGGCGAGAGCACACCCCAAGGAAGGGGAAGGGATTTTTATCCCCGACGCACGTAGTCCCTACTGCTGTGTCATTCTCCTACTGGACTGCACAGTCTAAGCTAATTCTGATTGGTTATTTTAAAGAGAGCAGGAGTACAAGCCAGAGTGGTGAGACAAGCAGTTTTGGCAGGAAAGACAGTTATGGAACAGGTGACTAAAGGTGACTCAGGTCAGAGCAGGTAACCAGGGGTGACCCAGACAGAGCAGGTGACCAGGGGTACAGATGCGAACTACTGATTACAGCTGGTAGGAGGGTTGTTTACTGAAACTAGGGGCAAGAAGATGAAGAGAACGAGGAAGTTAAACTTTAAAATGGAGAACAAAGAACAAGGAAACTGAACCTACTGACATACTGACTCTTTGAAGAGAAACTTCGAACTCACTGTGTTTAACAACTTCCTCCTCTTGACTTTTACAGTTCTTACTCTTCAAACTTCTTTAACATGTCTTGGCTTAGTTTTTCTGCTTGATTCTCTAAAAGAAGAAGCTTCTTTCAATAAGGTGGAGGGGAGTTAAGGGAGGTTTTAGTAAGCACTGTTTCTGTGAGTCTTTGCACCAGCCCACGGATGCGTGGTATGACTCAACACCCGACAGGAATGAGTACACCTACTACGGCTGTGCGAGAAGTAAGAATTGAGGCTATGATTCCTTTCCGTTTCCCGAGCCATTTTTCTAGCTACCCTGTGAAGGGGTCATTTACCCCCTGCGTTTTTGGCTAACTCATTGGACAGAGCAGTTAGACCTTGCAATGCCTTTATTATACTTCCATCAGGGGTGGTATTGTTTGGGGTGAAGGAACAACACTGAGTTTTAATCATGATGCAAACTCCTCCTCTTTCTGCTAATATCATGTCCAAGGCTGTTCTATTTTTCCAAGTCATCTGGCTAGCGGCCCCTAATTGCTCAGTTATTCACTTAACAGCATCTCTAGTGTAGTTAATAAACCACTGTTGGTTCTAATAAATGTAATTTAGCTAATCTATGTTTTTATTAATTGTCACCTACCAAACTATTGACTCAAATCCTGCAGCTATTTGATTTCAGGCTGTAAATGTATCTGGTACTCCTTGTGGGACTCCAGTTGCATCTGGATAAATGTGAGAGTTGAAAGACCCATGAGGGGCTTTCCTTGTTGTATGATGTTGTATTTTTCCTCTCTCTGGTTGACAAAATGCCAGGGTGAAAGAGATAACCAACTGGACTAGAGTAACAGTGCCACTCCAGCTACTTGGCAGAGTGTCCAGTAAAGGTCCACCACAATGCCACCATACATTTGCTTGGGGATGAACAAGGCCTGACTCATTGGTAAGCTCTTGAAAGTCTTAAGCTCACTGCATCCTTTCAGGTCTCCAAGGAACACTAAGTTTCCTCCTTGTCATGAGAGATATGAAGTGAACTTAGTGTCGGGAGACAGAACTGGATGGCCCTCAGGGACTGACCCACAGGGTGTTGAACTTTGGGATATAACATAGAGAGAGCTTGGCATGACTCGTCACCCCAGGCTGTGGAATCGTGGAAAAGAGCCACCATACGGTCCATGCCCGGTCAACTGGAGGACCGTCCTAGTGGAAAGGGGACAATCGGGGCATCTGGCCTGCTGTGCACACAAGCATAACAATTGCTTTTGTTTAACGTGCAGATGGAATATTTGATTCATTCCAGCCAGGCATTTGCACCTTGATATCCTGTCTCAATTGCTAAAGTTTGTTTTAGGTCTCAGACTTTTACAATAGCTACCTTGGCCTTGTCATTACATGGAGGAGGAACAACAGTTTAGTTGTGGGAAGTTCTGGAAGAGGGCTTAGAGAAAGGTGCAGGTGGTGGGGGAGCACTGAAGCATATTTCAAAGGCTCTGATAGCGTCTGCTCCTGAAACCTCGGCCCCCATTTCATAAAACCAGCTTAAAGAAGGGAACCAGCTTAGAGAAGGGGGAGAGCTTTGAGGGTTTGAGATAGTAACTTGCACTGGATTGCAGTGGTTTAACTGACATTTAGGGGAAGCCATTTTTTTAGTAAAATGAATGTATGGCTTTAGGAAATTACAACTACTGGTTGGGGCAGTTCATCCTTGCTCCTTCGTGGCTCACAGAATGTTGGACCAACCACAGCATAAAAGTTCTGTTTCAGGAGGGCAAGATTCCTAGTTGACACTGGGGTCTTCATCGAAATCTCCCCCGACTAAATGATTCCAATTCACTAACGTCCAGTCTGAGGAAAGCAAGGAAGGACAGAGGCACTTTTCTGAAGTGGAGAGCTGTCTTTGATTTGACAACTCCACACAGGGTATAGCAACGCAAGCATTAAATGTCATAGTTTGAGGTGAAATTGACTTGCTTACATTAATAACAAGGTGATCAGCAATAGAATAAGGAAAGAAGAAGGAGTAATAGAATAGATGAAAGAGGGTTAAACTTTTCTTAGCTTTAGTTTGGTAGGGTTTTCCCCTGGGACGATGGCCCATGACTCCAGAGGGGACGGTGCTCTCTTGACTCAGGTGTGATGGGTCCCTTCTTTTTCTGTTGTCCGGACTGCAGGTTCAGTAGTTAGGAGCACTAGGTAAGGTCCTTCCCAAGCCGGTTTGAGCTTTCCCTCCTTCCAGCTTTTGATGAGGACAGGATCCCCAGGCTGACATTGATGTACTGGGAACTCCAGGAGTGGTGTCTGTGCTAAAAGACTTTTAGTTCTGAGCAAACAGAAAGTGGAAGATAAACCAAGTATATTATTCCTGAGAAACTGATCTTTGGTTTTGAGCTTGGGAATGTCAGCAGCAGAGTGCAAATAGGGCGACCTCTACAACATTTCATAAGGGGATAAGCCAACAGCTCTCCGAGGAGCAGTTCAGATTCTCAACAGAGCAACGGGAAGGCATCTAGTCTACAGCAACCGAGTCTCTAAGACTAGTTTGGTTAGGCGGCTTTTTAGAGCTCAGTTTATTCTTTACAGTCTTCCTGATCAAGGTGGGTGTCAGGGAGTCTGATATTCCCATGTTGTATCCAGTACCTGGCTAATTTTTTAATGACACGTGCAGCGAAATGAGTCCCATTATCTGAATCAATATTTTCTATTAATCAAACCTGGGTATAATATTGTCAACTAATGCCTTCATTACATTATTAGGAGTTGTACTTGAAAAGGGAATAGCTTTTGCCCAATGAGTAAGGTGATCTACTAGTGCTAATAAATACTTTAGATGACGGATTGGAGGCATCTCTGTGTAATCAATCTGGATACCTTGAAATGGCCTTAAGCCTGAACTCCCAAGGGGTAATCTTTTTGAAGTTTTGTTTATTAGGTTTTTTTAAACATACTAAGCAACTCTCTGTCACTCATTTGACCAGGGTATAGGTTCCTATGCACCCATAAACTCTGAGGACTGCATTACACATGGCTCGGAGCCCCCAGTGGGTCCCTTGTTGCAGGTGAAAAAGGACTTCTCTCATGAAGGGTTTGGATAACATTTCTCTTCGGTCAGAAAATACCCATTTTCCTTCTGAATTTTCTTTAGCGCCTGTTTTTATTAGTTTTTCTTTTTTCAGTGGAAGAGAAAACAGGGATCACAGTAGGAGGAGGAAGGTAGGGAGTTAAGAGAAAAATGGGCATTTTAGAAGAAACGGCCGCCCGATTGGTTACTTCATCCACTAGGTTATTTCCTCAACTTTTAAAAGAAAGGCTTTTCTGGTGTCTGGGGACATGGATAATAGCTACTTCTTCTGGCAACTGAAGGTTATTCAGTACTTGGGTGATTAGCTCTTTATGAACAAGGTCTTGACCTTTACTATTGATGAGACCTCATTCAGTCCAAATTTTTCTAAATGTATGAGCCACTCCAAATGTGTACTTAGAATTGGTATAAATGGTTCCTTCCTGGTTCTGCAAGTACTTGAAGGTTTTGCTGAGTGCAAACAGCTCACAAGTTTGGGCAGACCAATTATTAGGCAATTTTCCTGACTTTATTTCTTCATGAGTTTCTCCACCAATCACTGAATACCCACTGTGTCTTTTCCCTTCAATTACCCAGGAGGAACCATCTATAAATAAGTGTCATCTTGTCCTGAAGGGACTTTCTCCTAGGTGTAGTTGGACCTTTGTATGGTAATCAATTAAATCTAAACATGTGTGCTCTCTCTTTAGATTTGGATTCTCTGCTAGGAAACCTGCTGGGTTAAGTGAACTATCAGCGGTTAATGTTAAATTATGTTTTTCTTAACAGAATAGCCTCCTACTTTAAGATTCTTGAGTCAGTAAGCTACCTTTCTGCCTTGTGACTTAAGATAATTCTGACCTGGTGAGGTGTGCTCACAGTGAGGTTTCCTCCAAAAGTTATTTTTCTACTTTCTTCTGTTAGGAAAGCAGTTGCTGCTACATATTGAATGTATTTGGGCCATCCGCAAATTACTGGGTTAAGGATTTTTGATAGGAAGGCTACGAGTTGCCAGTGGCCTCCGTGTTTTTGGATAAGTACTTCTAAGGCTATGCCTGTGTTTACACTAACAAAAAGATGGAATGGCTGGTTAGGGAGGGTACAGCTAGGACAGGGGCAGTTACTAATAGATGTTTTAACCTTTTCACCTGTTGGATTTCTGTTAATTGCCAAATGAAAGGGTTTGGCCTGTCTTGCGTGAACTTTTTATATAAGGGTTTTGTTTCTAGGGCATGAGTCTATCCATAGATGACAGTATCCGACTAATCCTAAAATTTTCTAAGTTCTTGTTTAGTCTCCAGCAAGAGCAAGGATACGATGCCTTCAATTCATCCAAACTCAATTTTCCGTTTACCTTTGCTAATTAAATGACTTGTTCTCATATTTGACTAAATTAATTTGAAGACTCCATAAACCCATCATTATTGCTGTTTTTGACTGGAGTGAGGGTCTTCGCCCTCAAAGGCAAATAAGTCCTGGCTGTCTTCTGTTAATGGACAAGCCCAGAAGGCACCTTTTAAGTCTATTATGGAAAACCACTAGTGACTGTATGGGATCCTACTGATAATAGTGCAAGAATTGGGAACAACAGGGTGTATAGTTTGGACTATTTGATTAATAGCTCTAAGATCTTTGCACCAACTGGTATAATCTGTCTGGCTTCTTTACAGGCAATATTGGAGTGTTATAGGGAGACATACAGAGTTTAAGAACACATCACAGGGAAGACCTTCAATTATAGGTTTTTAATTTGCCCTGGCTTCTAAAGGAATAGAGTATTGCCTTCTCTTTACTACTTTCCTAGGGGGGTTTAATTTAACATGAATCAGAGAAATCTGTAACTTTCCTTGATTCCTGTCTTTTGACCATACCTGGGAATGAATGTGTTTTTTGTCTGTGGTGGTGAGCAAGTTTAGGGAAGGGAGGAATTTTCTATGATTGATTTGGGGGCTTAAGCCTAATTTTAGCATTAAATCTCTTCCTAATAGATTTGTTCCTGTTTCCAGAATTAACAGAAATTTGATACTAGCTGAGCCGTTTTTATATTTCACTTCTGTCTCCTCTTAAGAATTTTTTTAAACCCTTCTCCTTTTACCGCTGAGGTAAAAAATTCTTCCCGTGGACAAGTTACGCTAGATGGAAGATAGCAAACCGAGGAGTGAGCTGCTTCTGGGTTTATTTAAAAGGCAGTAAACTTAAGTCTAGGTCCCACTTCTAAATTTATCAAGGGCTTTTGGTGGGACTTAAGATTTAAAAAAAAAAAAAAAAGATAGCGCCCCTGACTTCCCTAGTCCTCCTCAAAAGCTATAAGTACAATGACTTTTTCTGTTTCTCATTCAGAACATTGTCTTTTAAAATAACCTAATTTTCCACAATTGAAACATTATCATTCTGTCCTTTGTTATTTTTCTACCTTTGAGTCTCCTGGCTTGCCTCTTTCATACCCTTTATATTGCCTGGAGAGTGGGGGTTTAGGGTCTTCACAGGTTCTGGCCCTCTGGGTACTTTGTTGTATGGTGGATGGCAGAACTTTTGCCTTCTGCTTTTGTTTTTCTTCATCTCTTTTTAGATATACGTTTTGGGCTTCTCTTAGAAGCTCTTCTGTAGGTCTGTCTTTCCAGTTCTCTATCTTTTGTAATTTCTTGTTAATATCTGGCCAACTATTGGTTACAAAATGAAGCTTTAATAGCCCTCATTTGAGGGGGTCTTCTAATTCTAGACCTGCATATTTCCTCATTTGTTCTTTGAGTCTTTCTAGGAATTTTATAGGTCTTTTTATTGTCTTTCTAATCTTTTAACATTAGGCCTAGGGGGCTATTAGGGGAAAATTGTTGCTAGCTTTATTCTTTTTATCTCTTACCTTCCTTGGGGTGTTTCCCATCTTGATGATTTTGGGGTGAGGCTCAATTTCCCTTACTGGTAATTTCTCACCTGCCCTACGACTGGAGGTTTGTGTGAGGCTCAATCCCACCAATGGAGATTTCTTGCCTCTTTTTAACCTCCAAGATACACCGACCAAGGAATACTTCACCACCCCCGCAGCTTTTCTTGCCTTGGTATGTTCCAACCAAGAAATACTTCACCTCCCCCTAACCCCCGCTTTTCTTACCTTGGTCTCAACCACCAAGGAAATACTTTGTTGCTTTTGTGATGTGTCTTACCTTGGTCTGCACACAGAGTTACCTGGTCACCACAGCATGTGATGATCTTTTTCCCCAACTTCTTAGTCTGTTTCTTCCTGCGTTGCTGAGAGTATTGGGTTATTCATCACACTGGGTGAGTCTCGATTCCTTACCCCCGAGGCTGCTACAACATGGCAGCGGGGCATGCCTCCTCACAGGGGAAGTCTAGACCCTTCCCAGAGGAGAATGGGAATCCTGGACAAGCTGCCAGATTTGTTAGAAGTAAACGCTCAGTGCTGCAAAGTGAAAATAGCACTCAGGTGAAAGCGTTGTCGGCAAGCCAATTTACTTCTGCAGAAGGATGCATCTCCCAGATGGAGCAATGCTGAGAGCACACCCGAACAAGGGAGGGGAGGGGGATTTTATCTCTCACGAAGGTAGCCCCCACTGCTGTGTCATTCCCCTATTGGCTAGGGTTGGATCACACAGTCTAAGCTAATTCTGACTGGCTATTTTAAAGAGAGCAGGGGTATGAGCCAGGGTGGTAGGGTGAGCAGTTTTGGTGGGAAAGACTGAAGGTGACTCAGGTCAGAGCAGATGACCAGGGGTACAGATGTGAACTACTGATTAGAACTGGCGAGAGGGTTGTTTACTGAAACTAGGGGCAAGGAGATGAAGAGAACAAGGAAGTTAAACTTTAAAATGGAGAATAAAGAACAAGGAAACTGAACCTACTGACATACTGATTCATTGAAGAGAAACTTGGGGGAGGCAGAAGCACGGAGCTGTAGGAACCCCCTCCCAGAAGGCCCCAGCCCTGGGCTAGCCTTGGAGAAAGGGCCACTGAGGGTGATGCTTGCACAGGCAGGAAGAACAAGTCACAAGTGTAGGAGTGGGGATGGGGCAGGCAGGGCCACCTGCCCCAGGATCAAGCCCGGGGTCACTTACCTTCATGCCACACAAACACAGACACACACTCACATACCCTGTAACCCAGACTCCCACATGGGGCCTCCCAGACCCCACGGGTTCACAGACACATGCAGAGTAATGCGAGGCTCATAATATACCTGATCAGCCTCCTGGATGGTGCCTGAGCACACACACATGCACACACACGCACACACGCACACACACACACACACACACACAATCTCACACAGCTAACCAGCTCCCTTCCACATTGTTGTACATAGCATCACAAACATTGGCCCCCAGAAGCCCCATGCCACCCCCAGCCCCCACTCGCACACACATACACCAATGCAGAGCTCATGGTTCCAGACAGCTGGAACCTTCTCTAAGACTGACGTGACTTCAGACTTAGGGATTTCAAGCCCCTTCTTCGTTTCATCTCCCCCACAACAAGGGACCTGGTCTGGGCAGGCTGTAGGTCCAACCTCAGAAATAGTGAGCCTCCCTCTCCTCCCTGCTCCCAATGTCATCTCCCCACTTTGCTGGCCATCTCAGGCCCTCCACAAAACCACAGGGATGACAAACATGGAGTAGGAGGGTGGCCACGCGTGGTCGATTATAGTGGCAGGGGCGGACTCCTCCGCCCAGCAGTGTAAGACCCAAAAAGCATGGAGTACACTGCTGCCGCCTGCTCCAAACCCCAGACCATCCTCCAGAGAACCAGCCAGACAAGCACCACCAGGGACCAGACCCGGTCTCTCACGCCACGCTGTCCAGGCACTCCCACAGCTCAGCTGAGCCTCCACCACACACAGGCTCATCCATCCTCCACTACCTCCTGGAAGACTAGGGAGACTCTGCCTGGTTTCTGCCACTGAGAGAGAGACAAGAAGATCTCTTCTGGATTAATGAGAGGGCTGGGCATTTACCCCTCACTCCCCAAAACCACTACCTTTAAGTAATAGGAGGGGTGTTATAATGGATTGGGAGTCAAGATCCCCGGGTTCTTGTCTTACTTCTGCAGCAAAGCAGCTTCAGAGCCTTAAGGCAGTCACTTTCCTTTCCTACACCTCAGTTTCCCCATACATAAAATGGGTGGACTGGGTACTGAGGCATTCTCCCTGCTGTGGTCTCCCCTACCCGCTCCTCCTGCTCCTTCTAGCTAAAAATCTTCACTCTAGTCTAGAATCCCAAGACCCCAAAAACTAGAACACAGCTTGTGACCATCATCTCCCCCACCATCCGTTCACTTCCTCCCACCACCAGCGCCTCAAATTGCCTCTGAGCACCAGCTCCCCTCCCTCCAACTGCTTCAGTGGAGTTTCACCCCTGCAGGGGTCTGTGCCCCAAGCCTGAGGCAATTGGCGGATCCGTTCCCCTGGCTCCTGTGATTGGCTCAGGGGTGACATGAGCCAGTATGAAGCAATGACTGTCAGACCTGGGCTTTTGTTCCGAAGAAGCAGAAGCGGTGGGGTGGGGGTTCCACCCTGCTGCTGTGCCCATCTTGCCACCTCTCAAGGAAGCAATAGCAGGAGGCGGTGCTGAAGACAGAGTCTGACGTGGGTTTTTTTTTTTTTTCTGACTACTGAAGCCTTTCTAGGCCCTTTTATGACCTAAGGCAGCGCGAGTGTGTTTGTTGTCATTTGCGATTGAAAGAGCCCTAACTCATACAGGCTTTTGATGGAGCCTCACAAAATTATGGAGACTCAGGGACCCCTCAGGCCTGCCACTGCCCTGTGGGTCTCTTTCCTGCCTCCACTCCACAAATAGAGAGCTTTGTCCTCTTGATACGGTTCCGATGGGTGGAGGAACACGAGGTTCTGGAATTGAATTGAAAAAAACAACATGGACACACGTGGAGTGGTTTTAAGGAGCAGACAGTTTAATAGGCAAGAAAGAAGGGAGAAGAAAGAAGAAGCTCCCCTGTACAGAGACAGAGCGGTGGGGGGTGCTCCAAAGCTAAGAGGGGGAACTCCAAGTGGGGCAGAAACCAGCCAAGTATATAAAGGGGCTGGAGGAGGTGGTGTCTGATTTGCATAGGGGATTGGTCTGACTAGGCATGTCATTCATGTAGCCCACAAAAAAACTGGCCCTCCCACCCTAGCCTTTAATATGCAAATACAGGGTGCCATGATGTTTTACACACATGGGGGTATGTGGGGGTGGCCATGTACATATGCCAGGCACATGCAGGGCAAGGGCAAGAAGAAGGCGTCAGAAACTGCCATGTTTGAGCGGATTGTTTCTAATGACAGGCATTTGCATATCAAAGGTTGCCAGCCCGGCTCTAAGAGCAGGGGCTTTACAAGAAAGGTTTCTGGGGATGGTTTAAAAAATGAAAACTTCTCAAGGACCACTCTTCCTCTCTATCTGCCTAAAATAATTTCTTAATAACTCCCACAACACTCTGGGACTATGCTTTTGGTCATGTCTTTGTGTCTTTCTGTTGGAAACGGGTTTATAACATCGGGAAGAATCCACACCGAGACAATGGATCGCTCAGCAATGCTAGTTGAAAGGGTGCAACTCGCCAGCAGTCTTGCCACGAGAGCACACCCGAACAAAGGAGACAAGGGCATTATTAACTTTCATAGCCTGACGCAGTTGCCCTACTGCTGTGTCCAGTTTCCATTGACTGGAACGGGACCTCACATTCTATGCTTGACCTGATTGGCTAAGAACTTGTAAATTTCCTGAGTAGATAAGAGGGAAAGAAGACAAGGAAGAAGATAAGGAAGGAGAGGAAGCTAGTCACGAGAAGGTCAGGAGGGTTTCCAAATAAGGAGTGGCTTGCACCAGGGTTTGGAGCTTGCCTAGTTCTGTTCAGACATGCCAGCGCGAGTCAAGGCAGCTGATTTAAGACCTAGCTGATTTAGAGAATATATATACATGCGTATATGTTTATGCTAATAGCGGATAATGGCCACAGAGCAAGAGACTGTAACTCCTTATAGTGTAGTTTAAGATATAAACTTTGAAGAACTTTCCCATCTCACACTCTCCACCGACCGCATCTACTCTCACTCCACAAAGACTGGTGAGACTGCTGTGGTGAAGAGCAAAGGGACCTCCCCAATCTGAGTGCTGCCACCCACCCGCTGGGCCACCCAGAGCTGGTTCCTGAACTTTCCTGAGCCTCCAATTTCCTATCTGAACAGAAAGACAGTAACAGCTCATTGACTTGTGAGAATAACACGCAATACCACTCCTTTCCTGGGGAAGGAGGGAGCCTCTAAAGCAGTAGGACTGAGGGGCACATCAGTTCACCAGGGGGTGGGCTTACAGGACCTCCTTCTATTTCCTTCTCATTCAGCCTTTTCCAGAGAGGATACTTGGCACAAAACATGTGATGATGCTATGAGAAGACATGAGAGAGGTGGATTTGTCCCATAGATGGTCTGCTCTGAGCTATACAAACATCCACTGCTGTGGTCCCAAGACAGCACCAGCCTCAGACAAGAGGACACCCATAGTGCTGGCCACGCTACAGGCAGCAGAGGACTGGAATTGGGGAGAAAGGGAGGGAAGGAGGGAGGCTGAGAGGAGGCACCCATGAGGAGACCTCAGAACTGATAAGTGGCACCCAACCATGCCCAAAGCAAATCACCCCTAGACTCAAAACACCACTAGACATGAGCTAGGAGCTGTCCAGCAGGGCATCTGCAGGCAGGAGGGTGCCATGGCTGGGTGAGAGTCCTGTCCAACCCTCAGCAAATTGGAATGCATTCTCAGCCAGACAAGAACAGCAGAGGTCCAGATGTGGTGACAGCAGGGATCCTCTCAGAGCAGGGAAGATTCCAGAATGGATGCTTCAACAAAGAACAGGGGCTCCACTTTACAGTCTGAATTGATAAGGAAGAGCAATCCCCCACCCCTACTCAGGGTGGTCCTTGCATGGGGTTTCAGGGCAGAAGGGGGGTGGTGGGGTTGGTGCTCCCCCCAACAGGGATGGGGGCAGTGTTTCTAAGGAGGCTGGAGGAAGAATGATGTACAAGTTCAAGGCTAGAGGAAAAACAATAAGAACAACGTACCAAGTCCAACTGGACACTCAGCCAGAACTCCCCCAAAGTTGGGAGTGGTGAATCTCACTGGGTTTCTTTCTCTCTGGAGGAAGGAGAGTACCATGAATGGGATACAACAGAGTTGGTGGGACAACGTCAACCAGCCTGAGACCAGGTTCCACCTACACAAAAATCCTGGGCCCACAGCCCAGGACAAGAACAGGACGAGCAGCATAGCCTGCACTGTGCACCCCTAGGTTTGAACAACTGGGGACTCGTGGGAGATGCAGGGCAGGTATCAGGACAAGAAAAACTTGCCTCCTTAAGGGTTGAACATCCTTGGAAGAAGCTACAACCATGGCGACTGTGGTAGACTGAATATCCCAAAGATACCTACTTCCTAATTCCTGCAGCCTGTGAAGGTGACCTTATGTGGCAAAAGGACTTTGCAGATATGATTAAATCGAGGAATTTGGGATGAGGAGATTATTCTGGATTATCCAGGTAGGCTCTAAATGTAATCGCAAACTCCAGCGGGAGTGTGGCCCTGCCTACACCTTGATTTGCACACAGTGAAACTGATTTTTGGACTTCTGACCTCCAGAGCTGTAAGATAATAAATGTGTGTTATTTTAAACCACTGAGTTTGTGACAATTTGTTTTGAAGGCTTGGGCAACTAAGAGATTGACACACAAAGGTGGATTAAGGAGATCCTGGAGGACCAGGAAGGAGGTGGGAGATGCCTGCCCTAGACTGGCAGCTGGCACAAGGGCAGGGCTTGGGCAGGGCGAAGCTGAAGGAAGCAGAAGCCAGGCCTTCTAGTGGATGGGTGGGGGTTTGGGGACAGGCCACGGAAGCAAGCTGAGTGCCTGCAGGACCAGGAATGTCCCTGCTGCAAGGTTGTTTGACTGCACCATAGACAACACCATAGTCAAGCCATGGTGACCCCGTAACCCACACATACACCTCCAGATGACCTCCAGGAGCCAGAAAGTCTGAAGTAAAAGGGAAACCACAAAAGAAGAAGAATGGTTAGCTCCTGCAGTGCCTTGTAACATTCTGCTATTGTTCCTGCCTCAACCATTCCTGCCTCAACTGAGACGCCAACCTGTAACAATGGACCTTGGACCATTGTGACATCCCCCCGGGTGACGCCCCCACCCCCTGCTTGCAAAAACCACCCTGAACTGTAACTTTCAACTGCTTACCCCAAACCTATAAAACCAACTCCTATCCCACAGCCCTCTGCTGACTCCTTTTTCAGACTCAGCCCACTCACACCCAGTGAATAAACAGCCTTGTTGCTCACCCAAAGCCCGTTTAGGTTGTCTCTTCATTCAGAGCATGCCCAACACCTGCCCCATGCTCAAGTCCTCAAAAGCCCAAGGTCCACAACCTCAGTGCTGTGGGAGTTGATTAGAGTGGAAAAAGAGAAAATCAAGGTAATCAAAAATCAGATCCAGAAACGCAAACAGGAGAGCACATGGTGGTAAGATGGCATTTGGAACCAGGTGATATTCAAATGTGCAAGACAGGAGAGCAGGAAGAGTAGATGAAAAGTACTAGCTCAAAGACCAGAGCCTTCCCTGTGCACAGCTGAGCCAATTCGTAACTCAGAATAACATGTGTAAAGGAAGGTGGTGGTAACACCTGAGGAAGTTCCTGGCCCAGCTGCTCTGAGATTGGGCCTTGCGGAGAATTTTGGAAGTACTGCACCCATGACTGGATGTGAACTGGCCAGTGGTTTTGCAGCTGCACCAAGTTCTAATGGATTTTGAGCGAGAACTCCCCCAAAGTTGAGAAGGGTGAATCTCGCTGGGTTCCCACCTCAGGTGTTTCCTCTCTTCCATTACACAGCCAGGTTCCTTCACCCTCCATACCTCCTTAACAAGCTGGGGGAAATCCACCCAACCCAAGGTCTGCCTCGGGCCAGAGCCAGATAAACAGGCAAGCTCTGAGCCAGGCCAAAGAGGACCCCCCATCTGCACTCACAGACAAGAAGGTAGGTAGGGGTGGATGGAGGGATGCTGGTGGTGGGGGACACATCACCTGTGGTGGAAACCCAGTGATGCCTTTGGGGGACTTAAGGCACCTGCTCAGTAGTTTTGGGAACTGGCAAGCACCCTCCCTTAGACCTTAATTTGAGACCATACCCAAGACCAGAATGGGAACAACAGTAACTGCGGGAAAAGGAGCGAAGCAGGAGGCAGAATGTGTGTTCAGTGGAGCACAGTTTAATTCATAACCTGTGAGCGTGAAATGTTATGTTTTCATTATTATATTTTCAATGTTCTGCAGTATTAAAAAGTTTGCATTTATATGAGAGTTATTTAGAATTATTTTTTCAAGAGGTTAGGGGATTGCCTTTCTTCTTTCATTAGTTTTGACTGTTTCTTATTGTGTTATAAAGCAAGTCTGTACTATTTCTACTTCTTTTAATTGATTCTGTTGAGTCCCACACGCACTTGACTAGAAAGACTAGCCTGTATTTACAGGGCACAGATTCAGACCTATTAGCTTCCTTCAATAAACACATGTTGAGCACCTGTTGTGTTCCAGCTTGTTCCAGATTAATGTCAGATAACTCAGATGTCTGGGCCAGGCGCAGTGGTTCATGTAATCCCAGCACTTTGGAAGGCTGAGGCAGTCAGATCACTTGAAGTCAAGAGTTTGAGACCAGCCTGGCCAACATGGTGAAACCCTGTCTCTACAAAAAATACAAATAAAAAAAAAATTAACCCGCTTTTTGGGAGGCTGAGGCATGAAAATTGCTTTAACCCAGGAGGCAGAAGTAGCAGTGAGCCAAGATCCACCACTGCACTCCAGCCTGGGCGACAGAGTGAGACTCCATCAAAAAAAAGATAACACAGATGTCTCTCCAAGATCTCTGCCTCGGGGTGTTGGGTGGCTGTGGGGAAGAAGGGAAAGACAGTCAATGAACAATAAACACAACAAATAAGTACATTATGTAGTACTTTAGAAGGTGATAAACACTATGGGGAAAGCGCCACAGGTTAAGAGGAAAAGGAGTCGAAGGGAGGTTGTAATTGTAAATAGGGCGGTCAGGGAGGACCTTATTGAGAAAGTGGCATTTGAACTAACACTGAAGGACAGGAGGGTGTCAACCACACAGATATCTGGGGAAGAGCCAGCCAGGCAAAGGGAACAACTGATGCAGGGCGGGTTCTTGGCTTTGCTCAGGGAGGAATTCAAGAGCAGCTGGTGGTCAAACAGCTTTACTGAGGCAGCAGTGTTCCGGCTCTGCAACTGCTCCAGAGGAGGGCTACCCCACAGGCAGAGTGGGGAGAGGAGCAGCCCAGGGACAGTGTCACAGTATAGTTATACCCACTTTTAATGACATGCTAATTAAGGGGCGGGTTATTCGGAATTCGCTAGAAAATGGGAGGTAACTTCCGAGTGTTGCCATAGCAATGGTAAACTGTCTTGGTGCTCGTGGGCGTGTCTTACAGAGAGGTGTTTTCCATGCCTCTTTCCAGTTCTGACCAGCCTTCAGTCTGGTCTGAAGTTGGGTCCCTCCACCTTACAACCAGGGCTGAGGAAGGCTGGGGTGTGCCTGGCATGTTCAAGGACCAGACAGAAGACTAGAGTACTGCAGCAGAGTGAGCAACAGAATGCAGCAGAGAAAGAGAGCAGGGTGCCTGGCAAGGTGGTGGGGCCTTATTGATCGCTGTCAGACTTTTGTCTCTGAGAGAGAATAGGACCCCCTGCAACACTTTGAGCAAAGTGAAATGATGTGACTTACATTAACCATGATCACACTGGCTGATGTGTTGAGAAGAGATTCTAGGGAGCCAAGGCAGAAGTGAGGGAGAAGGAGCTTATAGCAATCACACCAGCTAGGGATGGCGGAGGCTCTCACAGGTGGCAGCTGTGAAGGCAGTGAGAAGCGGTCAGTTTCTGGATATAATGTGATGGGAAAGCCAACAGCACCTGCTGACATTGAATACAGGGTGTGAGAGAAACAGGGGAATCAAGGGTGACTCCAAGGTTTTTAGCCTGAGCAAGTGGAAGTAGAAATTGCCATGAACTGGGATGGGCGAGGTGGCGAGAAGCAGTCCTGTGAGGGCACATCAGGAGTTCATTTTTGGTTGTGTTGGGTTTGAGATGCTTATTAGACATCCAAATGAAGATGTTGGGTAGACAGTTGAATAAGTGCATCTTGAGTTGGTTGAGCTGCGGGGATTAGCTTAGGAATCATCAGACGATAGATGGTATGTGAAACCATGAGAGTTGACAACATCACTCAAAAAGTAGGAAGAAGAGAAAAGCTCCAAAGAGAGCCCTGGGACACCACCCTGGGCAGAGGCCGGGAAGGAAGAGGAGGGGCCAGGAAGGAAGAGGAGGAGCCGGGAAGGAAGAGGAGGAGCCGGGAAGGAAGAGGAGGAGCCGGGAAGAGAGGGAGGAAGCCAGGAGATTGAGGGGTCCTGAAAGTGAAGACAAGTAATGGCAATGGGTCAAGGAAGAGGAAGGCACAGAGCATTAAATCCTGCTGATAGGTTCAGTAAAATGAGAACTGAGAGGTAGGCGTTGGACTGACAATGTGGTTAGTGGTCATTGGTGATCTTCAGAAGAGCCATCGTGGCAAAGTTCTGGAAGTGAGATTGAAGGATTGGAGTGTGTGTCTCAGTGAAGGTCTAGATGGAAATAAGGTGGCCCCTTCAAATTGGGTAACTCAGGGAGACTTCGATAAAGGTGTGGCAAAGGTGTGGCAGGTGTAAGGAAATCCCGAGGAATTGAAACTGACCCAATAATCCCATAGACAGTTCTTCTGGATAAACATATCCAAAAGATAAACATGACCTTTCTGATCTTAAAGATTGAAACTTATATTTGTTTTTTCTGAGTTCCTTCTTCAGGAAAGAACTTTAAGGTCTCTCAGAAAAAAAGTATCAGAGAGCTGAAACCAGAGTGCCACATTCAAACAGTGAGACTCTGAACCCCTCATTCATCATGACTGCTTCCCTGCCCCTCCCTAGTTCCTGTTTTCTTACATACTGCTAACATTTCTTCCCTTCTACATAAACCCTTGGTTATAGGAGAGGTGGATTTGAGACTAAGCTCCCATCTCCTAGGCTGCAGCACCCAATTCAGTCCTTCTTCCTTGGAATACTTGTCATCTCAGTTTGGCAAGCAGCAGGAACTACACGGAACCCCTGGTGTTTCAGTAACAGAATCTCTAACCATGTGGGAGACATTACATTCGCCTAGCCTGAAAAGTCAAGGGAAAGAAGTGGCTACTGGAAGGCAGAGAGAATGGTGACGACAGACACAGGAACTGTGATTTTGAGTGGAAGGACGCAAACAGCCCGCAGGGGAATAAATGCACCAGTCTCACTCCCCTCCCTCCCTCTGATTCCCTGCTGGTCCTTCCTGTTGCCAAACTCAACCAGAAGCCAGAGGGCAAGGGGACCTGTTAATGCAGTGGTACAGGTCAGCCTCCTGGGGTGCATACAAGGTAGGTGGAGCAGGGTGGGGAACAGAGTTGACAGGACACATGGAGACTATCCAAGACAGAGTAGTTTTGAGAGAATTGTGTTTGCTGTGATTATGATGAGTTTTGAGGCATTTCACCAATATTGTTAACTCTCCTGTGCCCAGTGTGTGCAATGGCTACAAGAGAAAAGAAGTAAGGCCGGGCGCGATGGCTCACGCCTATAATCCCAGCACTTTGGGAGGCCGAGGCTGGTGGATCACGAGGTCAAGAGATCGAGACCATCCTGGTCAACGTGGTGAAACCCCGTCTCTACTAAAAATACAAAAATTAGCTGGGCATGGTGGCGCACGCCTGTAGTCCCAGCTACTCAGGAGGCTGAGGCAGGAGAATTGCTTGAACCCAGGAGGCGGAGGTTGCAGTGAGCCGAGATCGCGCCATTGCACTCCAGCCTGGGTAACAAGAGCGAAACTCTGTCTCAAAAAAAAAAAAAAGAAGTATAAAATTATGATGGAAAGCAAAGGAATAATTTTTTAAATCAGAAATGATAGGGTCATGAGAAAGGTTACCTGTTCCTGTAGGATGAATCTTTCAACAGAATGTGTCTAAAGAGCAAAAAACAAATTGTACAACAAGAAAAGAACATGGTGGCCCCAGCCAGAAAAAGAAGCCCTCACCCTCTGTGCTCAAACTCCCTCCTCCCATTTGACCCACACTCTGCTGTTTTTTTCTCCCAATTCACTGGCCATTTCTTGTCTGTCTTCACTGCGGGACTCCTCCTCTACTTGACCTCAGTTCCCCAGGCTTGGCCCATGGTCCTAGTCTCTCCCAATATTCTTACAACGTGGAATATGGACACGATGGCTGGCACTCTAGCAACCATATTGACCCATGAGATACTATCCTCAGAATGGCACAGCAACAAGTTAGAGGACACCCTGTCCCTAATGATTACGGACTCACCTTTATACTCAAGACTGTCTACTTCCAGATGTCTGTGAGAGAGAAACAAACTTCCATCTTGTTTAAGCCACGATCGGTTTTTATTTCTATCATTCACAGCTGAACCTAATCCTAATAATACCACCAAACCAAAGCTGAAAATTAATTCCACATTCTATTTCCAATTTCTAATCATTTCAGCCTCATTGTCTAGTACAGCTGATCAGAGGTTCTGCGATTAGCGCAAATGGATCAGAAGGATACTCCAAAAGACAATTTCAACAGTGTGCCCTTCATTTGAACACAAACTTCCTCCCATTATCAAATTCTCAGGAAGTAAAGTCTGAGAATTGCCCTCGTCATTTATTCTAAAATGCACGTTTTTTCCTCATTTTAACATCTCTGCAATCTGGAGGCATCTTAAAATCGATGTCATCTTAGCAATGGTCTGACGGGTAGCGTTTGTGACCTAGTTTTGTGAAAAACCTTCCAGTGACACTTCAGATAAGATTTTTTTTTTTTAACAAACAACAAAGCATATTAGATTAAAGAAAACAGGAGTATATTAACTTGCAAACTGAAATTCAAGGGGATTATGACCCAAGATTTATTCTCCTTCTCCCCAGTTTTAATTCCAGCTAGAGGATTTTAGATGCCTTATCATCAAGAAAATTTATCTGATCAGTCCCCTGATCTCTCAACCTTTCTCCAAAGGCACTGGTTCTCCAACTTAAGCATCGGGATTACCTGGAGGGCTTGTGAAAAATATTTCCAGGGCCCAATCCCTAGAGCTTCTGACTCAGTAGGTATGGGGTGGGGCCTGAAAACCTGCATCTCACAAGTTCCCAGGTACTGCCAATACTACTGGTAGGGGACTACATCCTGAAAATCACTATTCTAAGGAAATCTCTTTTCCTGTCTTCCTTTATTTTGCTTTTCTTCTTCCATTGCTCTTTTTCAGATTCTAAACACCACAAAAACAAAAACTGAGTCACACTTCGGAAATGATTTTGGTTCCTTTTTAAGTTCCCTGTTCAACCTTGATCCCTAGAGACAAAGTGCTGCATTACAAAACACAAGCCATTCTAATTGCTTTCTTAAGCCTCGAGTCAACAGTAATTGAATTGCATCATTTCTATGCCTCAATATAGGTAAATGCCATGTTATAGTTTTAATAAGAGTGCCCATTCCTGCTTGCTTGCGTTCTTGCTTGATTTGCTTTCTTGCTTTCTGCCTGCTTTCTTTTTTTCTTTTTTTTTTTTTTTGAGAAACAGTATCTCACTTTGTTGCCCAAGCTGCAATCACAGCTCACTGCAGCCTTGACCTCCTGGGCTCAAGCAATCCTCCCACCTCTGCCTCCAGAGTAGCTGGGACTATGGACATACATCACTACGCCCAGCTAATTTTTTTTTTCTTTTTTGTAGAGATGGGGCCTTGCTGTGTTGCCTAGGCTGGTCTTGAACTCCTGAGCCCAAGCGATCCTTCCACCTTGGCCTCCCAAAGTGCTGGGATTGCAGGCACGAGCTACCACACTCGGCCTTCTTTTTCATTTCTTCTCTGTTATAAAATCTACCATCCTTCCATGAGTGAATCCAGTATTTGGCTATGATGTGACTTCTGTAACTAAGAAATCCACAGCCAAATTGAGACTTGGAGTGAAACTGACCATGTGTAGACATGCCATTGAAACTCAAGGCTGATCCCTCCATAACTGGGTTTTTCACCCTCACCACTATCGACATTTGAGGCTTGATAATTCTTATTGTGGGGTGGTTGGCCTGGGTGCTGTAGGATGATTGGCAGCATCCTGGCATGCACACACTGGATGCCAGCAGTATCCTCCCAATTGCAACAAATACATCTCCATACATTGCCATGTCCTCTGGGGGCCAAGATCACCCCTGATTGAAAACACTGCTCTACATTTGAGTCTCTTGACTGACGCCATGCAAAACAATGTAAATGAAATGGAATTTGGACAGTTTCTCTATACCAACTGCATTGGCTTTTAATGCCAAACACTGAAACCCCAGGGGTCTAGAGTAGCACATCCCAAAATTGATGCCAGAAAGTCACCCAGGAAATCTTGTTAAAACGCAGATCCTGCTTCAGGAGGTCTATGGGAGATACTCGAAGTGTGGTCTGCATCTTAGTTCCCAACCCAGACCAAATGAATCAGAATCTGTATCGTAACAAATCCCCATTAAAGTTTGAGAAGCAGGCCAGGCACAGCTGGCTCACACCTATAATCCCGGAACTTTGGGAGGCCGAGGCAGGCGGATCACCTGAGGTCAGGAGTTTGAGACCAGCCTAGCCAACATGGTGAAACCCCATCTCTACTAATATTACAAAAAAATTAGCCAGGCGTGGTGGCAGGTGCCTGTAATCCCAGCTACTCAGGAGGCTGAGGCAGGAGAATCACTTGAACCCAGGAGATCGAGGTTGCAGTGAACCAAGATCATGCCATTGCACTCCAGCCTGGGCGACAAGAGTGAAACTCTATCCAAAAAAAAAAAAAATTGATTAGGGCTAAATTGGAGGATGTAGCTTATGACTATGGAAACAATGAGCTTCCTAATTCTACTCCCCAGAATGAGATGACTAACCTACTTAGTCATGGACAATGCTGAACAACCAGAAGGGCAGAGCCTTTGCAACTAAGCTGGACACCCAGCCACCCAGCCAGAAGCAAACCATAGCACCTACCTTGGGCAGGCAGGCAGCACTCAAACATGAAAGAGAAAAAAGGGCTGAACTTGACATGCACCATTTTTTCTCCTAAGCTTGTCAATCAGGAAGACTCTTCCAGAGAAGAATGAGGGAATGGGTGGCGGGAGATCAGGAGTGTTACACAATAGATGTTCCATAGGTCAGAAGGAAACAGCAGGATCAGGGCATACGCATTCCCCCATAAGAATGCCTATCCTTTTCTGTAACATGAAACAATCTACTTAGAAGAATTTTTCTAACTTTTATTTTAGGTTCAGGGGTATATGCGCGGGTTTATCGTACAAGTAAACTCATGTCACAGGGGTTTGATGTACAGATTATTGCAGTGAGCCAAGATCATGCCACTGCACTCCAGCCTAGGTGACAGAGTGAGACTCCATCTCAAGTAACTAAATAAATAAGGCCAGACACGGTGCCTCATACCTATAATCCCAGCACTTTGGGAGGACAAGGAGGGTGGATCACTTGAGGTCAGGAGTTCAAGACCAGCCTGGCCAACATGGTGAAAACCCATCTCTACTAAAAATTCAAAAACTTAGCTGGGTGTGATGGTACATACCTATAACCCCAGCTACTCAAAAGGCTGAGACAGGAGAATCGCTTGAACCTGGGAAGCAGGGGTTGCAGTGATCTGAGATTGTGCCGCTGCACTTCAGCCTGGGCATCAGAGTGAGACTCTGTCTCAAAAAAAAAAAAAGTGAAAAAGTTGAGGTTGCAGAGAAAATAAGTATTTATCCCTCCAATGTTTGAAAGTCTCCAGTGAAGCCGGAAGTGCCACGTGACTTTTTATCAAAAATATTCAGCAATTTTCCCTTTTTCTTCTGTTAACATATTTAGGAGCATATTCTCCATTTCTTTGACATGAGTATCCTCCACCTCCTTGGAAGTCATCCATTTGTACTTCATTATCAGATTTCATGGTCAATTTCTGGAAAGTGAACAGCTAGTGCCAAGACATGGGAGGTGCTCTCTGCTATGTACCTTTCTCTGTTATAGAGTGACTTTATCTCCCTTAATGCTTTTTTCTGTGACTTTTTAACTGATGGTAGTAAGTCCTCCATTTCTCACATTCGTAAAAGTTCCAGAGACTTCTATTCATCATATAATACCTTTTTGGTTATAGTTTTTTATTTTAATCATGCTTTTATAAGCAACGGATCATTAGACTTCGCTTTGCTTTCCCCCTCTGTTTAAGGGAAGATAGTTCACTTTCAAAGTCATAACATACACAGTTGAGCTATATTGCATTGTTCTGTCAGTTTATCCTGTGTTTCCTATGCCCACAACCACCTCTCCTTGAGTTAAAATCTTAGTATATTCTAATTTTGTTTTTCATTTAGGCAGCTTTTGTAGTGAACTTTAAGCTCTCTCTCGTTAACCCAGATCCAGAAGAACATCATATCTCACTTGCCTTATTTTTTTTAAACATTTTAACACAAATACTATAGAATTTTATCTTTAGCTCTCCTGTGTGTCTTACCACTTTCTTCTGCATGATGAAGTTATTTCTGTGCCTGTTAGCTCCTCTCCAGGACAAGGAACACACGTTTGATTCGTCTTTGTTCCTGGACAAAATCTTGCATATAACAGATGCTCAATAAACACTTAAATTAATGATTATTAATGATTATTACTGTTTTGTCCATGCTGCTTCATCCATTTTATGTATGAATTAAGTTATCCTTCAGCTTCCTTCTAGCTGTGCCACAGAGCCTAGCCTGTGGACTAGCTCACTCTGATCAGACCCCCTCCCACCTACTAGAACTCCAAAACACTGTCTTACAGGTCTTACACCATGCTGTCTGACTGACTGATCGCTTTTTCTTTATGTACTTCACTGCCAGCTTTTGCCACTTAGCTTATTTGTTTTCGTCTGTTCCTGGATCACCTTTGTTTTGTTCTCTCAATGGCTAAGAACTTAATAAATTATTTCAAAGCTTGATCTGAAAATGGTCTGTATCTGTCAACGTTTCACCAGGTGAGCCTGGGTAGGAAAAGACTCCAAGCTGTTTTTCGTTTTTTGTTTGTTTGGTTGGTTGGTTGGTTGGTTTTGTTTTTGTTTTTGTTTTTACTTCATCTGTATATATACTTTATTGCATTTTAGGTTTGGGGGTACATGTGAAGAACATGCAAGATTGTTGCATAGGCACACACATGGCAATGCGGTTTGCTGCCTTCCTCCCATCACCTATATCTGGCATTTCTCCCCATGTTATCCCTCCCCAACTCCCCAGCCCTCACTGTCCCTCCTCTAGTTACCCCCCACAGACCCCAGTGTGTGATGCTCCCCTCCCAGTGTCCATGGGTTCTCATTGTTCAACACCTGCCTATGAGTGAGAACATGCGGTGTTTGATTTTCTGTTCTTGTGTCAGTTTGCTGAGAATGACGGTTTCCAGGTTCATCCATGTCCCTACAAAGGACACAAACTCATCGTTTTTGATGACTGCATAGTATTCCATGGTGTATATGTGCCACATTTTCCCTGTCCAGTCTATCAACAATGCGCATTTGGGTTGGTTCCAGGTCTTTGCTATTGTAAACAGTGCTGCAATGAACATTCATGTGCATGTGTCCTTATAATAGAACGATTTATAATCCTTTGGATATATATCCAGTAATGGGATTGCTGGGTCAAATGGAATTTCAATTTTAGGTCCTTGAGGAATTGTCACACTGTCTTAGGAACACTTTGACATTGTTGGTGGGAGTATAAATTAGTCCAAGCTGTTTTAACCCATGATGGGGAGAAATGAGAAAGAGATGGGCCTGAGCTTGGCTGTTAATACCGCACACGTGGTGTGATTAACACTGTGTAGTCTGGCCTTGAGAAACATGATGATGGTGGTGATAAGGACAGTTGTGATGATTAGGAGGAGAAGGAGGAGTCACAAGCATGAATTGCTTCCATGGCATTCAAACACAAGAAATGTCACATTGCTTTGACTTTCCAAGTAAAATCAGTTTGACTCACCTAACCCAGATGGGTGGACAGTTTAAACCGTGCTCTGGGGGTGATCGCTTTCTCCTCCCTTGAAGTTGTGTGTGAGTCCTGAAGATTTTCTCAGCTTAGAACATTTGGGAAAGGGTCACTGTACAGCGTGGCTGCCTTTCCTGGTGATCAGTTGGCATGTTTGAAGAGTGGAGATCTACTCTCTCCAAGTCGAGGTCAGGCCCAGGGATCTTTGGTGAAGTTCCCAAAGACCAGCACAGGAATTCAGCTTCACCTCCATGTACTTCGCATGGACGCGCCTATCCAAGAGTTTCCTAAGTACAAGTAGGACCAGATGTCACCTCTGAAACCTGGTTAGTTTGGATCCTTTTCCATTTCAAATGACAGAACCCAACTCAAATGAGCCTAAATCACAAATACAACTATCAGCTCACATAATTTGAAGGTTTATAGTGGAAGTCAAACAAAGTTGGATCCAAAATCTCTCTCTCTCTCTCTCTCCCTCTCTCTCTCTCTCTCCCTGTCTCTCTGTGTGTGTGTGTGTGTGTGTGTGTGTGTGTGTGTGTGTGTGCATGTGTGTTCCTCCTTAGCATTTTGGCTTCATTCTACAGGCAGCCTCTTCCACTCAGCCATGAAAAGTGGTCACTGACAGCTCCAGACTTGCAATGATCTCCATAGTTCAAGGTCCCAGAGAAAGGATAGACCTATCCATCAAATCTGATGAAAGACTCTGATTGGTCCAGTTTGAGTTGGGTGCCTATTCCTAAACATATGCATGTGGCCAGGGAAAATGGAAGAAAGTGTTTGGGCATCCTGGTTCGTAAGTCTATCCCTGTGGTGAAAAGGGCAGGACACCATGACAGCACATAGCCCTTCAGAACCACATGAAATGAAGGAGAGGGATGGCTTTTCAAAGTAAAAAGTGGTCGTATTAGTCAGGATTCTCTTAGAGGAACAGAATTAATAGAATATGTATAGGAGAGTTTATTAAGTATTAACTTACACAATCACAAGGTCCCCCAGTAGGCTGTCTGCAGGCTGAGGGGCAAGGAGAGCCAGTCCCAGTCCCAAAACAGAAACCTGGAGTCTGATATTCAAGGACAGGAAGCCTCCAACACGGGAGAAAAACGTAGGCTGGGAGGCTAGGTCTATCTCTTTTTTTTTTGACATTTTTCTGCCTGCTTTATAGTCACTGGCATCTGATTAGATTGTGCTGACCAGATTAAGGATGGATTTGCCTTCCCCAGCCCACTGACTCAAATGTTAATCTCTTTTGGCAACACCCTCAGAGACACACCCAGGATCATTAATTTGTATCCTTCGATCCTCAAGTTGACACTCAGTATTAACTATCACAGTGGTTATTATTAATAACAACAAATTAAAAGGATGTGTCGGCACAAACATTATCAAATAAGGGAGTTGGGGAATGACCCAGAAGAAAAAATGAAAAAGTTCAGGGAATAGATACTTTTAAAAAAATCTCTCATTGCAGCCCTCAGAAAGATTCAAGAAAATATCATATCTAAAGAATGACTATAAGAAGTTATGTCAAAACAATAATTGGGGCTGGGCGCGGCACTTTGGGAGGCCAAGGCAGGTGGATCAGTTGAGATCAGGAGTTTAAGACCAGCCTGACCAACATGGTGAAATTCCGTCTTCACTAAAAATACAAAATTAGGTGGGCCTGATGGCACATGCCTGTAATCTCAGCTACTTGGGAGGCTGAGGCAGGAGATCACTTGAACCTGGGAGACAGAGGTTGCAGTGAACCAAGATCATGCCATTGCACTCCAGCCTGGGCAACAAGGGTGAAACTCCATCTCAAAAAAAAATATTTTAAAGAAATAACAAAAAAGCTCTTCAAAACTAAAAATATATATGATTGGGGAAATTTTAAAAATATCAAGGAAAAGTTGAAAGATAAAGTCATGAAAATCTCAGAAAGTAGAAGAAAAAGACTATAAAAGAGAAAATAGAAAAGATAAGAGATTTAGAGGAGCAAGAAGTCCAACAGTTAACTGATAGGAAATCCAAAAAGCGAAAAAAAAAAAAAAACAAAACAAACAAAAAAAAAAAAATCTCAAAGAAACATGAGAATTTCCCAGAGCTGAAGAATAAGTCCTCAGATCCAACAGCCCCACTAAGTCCCCAGAAAAATAGAAGGGGAAAAAAGTTCATACCTAGTCATATTAATGTTAGAAAACTAAACTAAAGATGAAGAAAGGACCCTATAAGTTTCCAGAAATAGACGGGGAAATAAACACGATATCTACAAAGGAATAAGAATCAGATTGGCACCAGACTCCTTGTCATCAGCACCAGCTGACAGAAGGCAACAGGGAAATACCTTGCAAGTCCTGAGAGAAACTACTTTTAGTCTAAAGCAGAGGTCAGCAAACTTTTTCTGGAAAAGACCTCCATCATAACTACTTCGCTTTGCCAAAACAGTACAAAAGCAGCCATAGACCTCATGAACATGAATGTTCATGGATATGTTCCGATAAAACTTTATTTACAAAAACAGATGAGAGGTTGACTTTGGTCCATGGACCATAGTTTGCCAAGTCCTGGTCTAAGAAGTATATATCCAGTGAAAATATGATGCAATCAAGATATTTTTGGACAGTGAAGGATTTAGAACATTGCTTCTTTTTCATAGAAAATGACCTGACAATGCAGTTTATTAACATAAGAAGGTAAGCTAAGATAAAGATACTGAGTTCAAAGAACATTGGATCTAACCCACAAAGAAGTTCCAGGATTAAAGAAATTAGTGGCAGCTGTACCTGATAGAAATCTAATGCCAGCCTGAGTCTTACCTTTTAATTTGGAGGGGATATCCAGACAGAGCGCAGCCTATTGGATGGACTCTAAGGAACTCTGGGAACTCTACTGAAGATGAGGTCCTGTATATTCATGTCACTGACATCCAAATCAAATAAGACTTTAGTGGGTTGCCTGCCTATTTCATTTCTGGGGACTCCCACATGGCTCAGCCCATGCTCCAAGATTTGATGACCTCATCCACGAAGACCACGCCCATTTTGCCGCGTGATTACTGCCTCCTGGCTATACCAACCTGGGCATCCCTCAACCCTAATGAAAGAATTTCAGCTGCAACCCTTCCCACTGTCATCCCTGGCCAAGAAAGAGAAAGCAGGAATAAGCTTTTTAAAACCTTCTTATGCTCCCCTCTTCAACCTGGTTCTCAAAGCAGGAAGGACCGGAGTGGAATCTAGACTGTCTCAGGGGTATAGTGAGAGAATGAACAGGAGGCAGGATGCACAAGAAAAATACCCTCTGCAGTTCATGTCTCCTAAATGTTTCATTCCTCCCTTCACATTATTGTCATTGTCCTGACAATAGAGGCTGGCTTTCCACATCATGTGATGTGAACCAGCACTTGAATTCACCAACCTAGGCAACATTAGGCTCACAGGGGCTGTCCAAATCAGCACACTGAACTGCAGACTCTCAAGTCAGGGCACTCATAGCAATAAATTCAACCTGACCCAAAAAGTTATTCTTCATTAGGAAGTCTCAGTATTTATTCCCACAACTTCTCCCCTGATTTTTGAGAATGTAAATCAGCAAATTCCTTCCATTCTTTCTGGGATAAATATTCTGTTTTGTATTCTGGCAATCCTAAGCTTGAGCTTGCTGTTTATTCACACATACATTTGTTCACCAAATGCTTCGGGGCCTCCTCTGTGCCAGGCATCATTCTAGGCACTGGGGAACTCGGAGGGAAACAGAAGCCATAAACAAAGAAATGTTATCCATAATGTATCGGGAGGTGCCAGGGATGACAAGTATTTCCCTCTTTAATTAAACTCGCGTTGCCAAGGCAACCATCCCATCATGCGGCCGCCCCATTGTTGTATGTTAGCAACCACCCAGTCCCCCAAGCTTCGCCCATGGTGAGCAGGTGGCTGCTTAGTGACTGTGGGTGTCACGGGCAGTTAGTGCACTCAATCACGGTCTCCTCTCTGCCGGATTCCCTGTTTCTCGCAGGGGCTATTGTCTGCAACCCTCATCCTGGTACTGATTTCCATATCAATTAAAGCTCTTTGGTTGCAAGCTATAGCAACTTATTCTGGCTAACTAAAGCCAAAAGAAAGCTGGATGATTCATGAAATAGAAGGAAGAGCTGATCCACTAGGCCTTGGGAAAGACAGAACCCAGGGAGTATCAGTAGCATGACCTCACAGATAGTCTCTTGAGGACACGAAGGACAGAATGGCTCTGCTCCAAAGGCATTAGGCTAGTGTATCACTCTGCTAAAGATGCAGAGTCCCAGCAGAAAGGCTGATTGGCTGGCTTGAGTCATGTACCTGCCTGTGGGAGTGGAGCCTCATTGTGAAAGACAGTTCCGACAGGACCGCATAGAATGAGAGGGATTTTCCCAAAGGAAAAGTGGGATGATGGCATCAAAGGAAGGGAGAAAGAATGCTGAGCAGAGAAATGCAAAGATGTCCACAGGGCTTCTGAGTTTGCGGGGCCTCTGTACCCACAGCTCCTACTGCGTCTCCGCCTTGACCATCAGCTGAACCCTGTTCATCCTTCAAGGGTCAGCTCAGGTGACATCTCATCTCTGCAGCTCTCCTCGAAAGCCTGCAGGCAGAATTAATTGTCCCCTCCTCTGTGATGCCCACAACCCTGTTACAGGTGCTCACACATTTGCTTATCAGTATCCACTGGGATCAACACTTAATCTTGTCATCTTTTCAATCAGTAGAGTGTTAGAAAAGTAAATGTTTGCTAAATAGAATGTGTTGGATTCTTTTCTCTTTATAAGGACTTGGTAATCATTAATTTGTACCTATTTTGAGCATCTCCAGGCAACACAGGGGTGGTTGCTCCTGTTCTGGCAGTTTCTTTCTGACTTCTGGCAGTGTCTCTATTTGTGTTGCAAGATTTGCCGGTAGGACCAGAGCTGGCTTGCTTTGTCTTTGAGACGTGCTCTTTGTTTTTGCATCTTATCTTGCTGGTTTTTCTTCCTTTGGTTGTCATTTCTCTTTGTTTAAGGGACGTCTTTTGTTTGTTCTGTGTTCTGGCTGATAGGACAACACCCTGGGCCTTGGTATGCTCTCCTGGATATCATGATGTATCTTCTGGAAACTTATGACAACAAAACTCATAGCCCAAGATTAAGACTCTGGGGCCTAGAGCAAATATCTCCAGAATTGCCCAAATCCAGCTGAGGTTCTTCTGGATTTTTCTGAGAGAGTAGTTTCAGCTCCACAATTTTATTAAATTGGTTTGGATTTGGTTTTTCTCCTCAACATCAAAACAGTAAGCCTTTCTCCTCAACCCATTCCAATGTAACAGGCATTTCTGGATTTACTATAAATGGTTCTAGAAATGTCCTTGTTTCTGGAAACACGGTAATGAGAGGGACAGGCTCTGATTGTTTCAGCAGCATCCATTTGCCTCTTAACACCTTCCTTCCGGAATCCATATTTTTATTTGGGGAGCCACTCCTTCCATATTGCACAGCAATTGTGCAGTTGGGCGAAATATTTCCCCTCCCTCAGACCCAATGGTGGGCCCCAAAGGATAAGTTAATCAGCTTCCATATGATCTCCTTTGCAACAAAGATTGGGCTAGGTTTAATCAGAACAAAGCTGAAGACTTTTATTCAATGACTTCAGGAAGTTGTGCCTCCTCTGTTCTCTCCATGAGGAAGTAGGAGGTCATGGTGACACATGCAGTCATCTTCCAAGCATGACAGAACCAACTTCAGAACAAAGATGACAGTGGGACAGAGCAGGATAGAAAGTACTGCAAAGGAAACAGAGCCAGAGCCATGATCCAGCCACACCTGAAAGCTCCCAGACCTCTGGAATCCTCGCTGACTTCAGCCAATAAGCTATTTTATTAAACTTAGGAAAATCAGTTCTTTTTTAACTTGCAATGGAAAGCACCAATATGTAAATATATATTGTCATATAAAAAGTCATTTAATAAATATGCATCTTCCTTCATTCAGCACACATTTGTTGATCACTTATTCTGTGTGAAGCACGGAGGATATAATGATGAGTCTCTTACTCTCGTGGAGCTCAGCATCTGCAAATGAAGAGAGAATCAAACACTCATCGCCTTTTTTTCCATGCTAAATAAACTATGATGAGTGCTATGAGAGAAAAGTACAAATGCCTTAAAAACATGGAATAGATTTCTGTGGCAGAGACAACAAAGATTCTGGCTCTCCTTCCTTGGTCATTGGGAGATTGTTACTGGAATAAACACAACTGCTTGGACAGCAACTACATTTCCCAGTGTCCTCTGCATCTGAGTTAGGTCATGTGATTTCTTCTCACCAGTAGAATGTGAACAGAAGTGATGGCTGTGGCTTCTAGGCTAAAATGGTTAAGAAGCAAGTGTTTCTCGCATATGTTCGTTGCAGCACTGTTCACAATAGCAAAGACATGGAATCAACCTAAATGCCTATCAGTGGTAGACTGGATAAAGAAAATGTGGTATGTACATACCTTGAAATACTATACAGCCATACAAAGGAATGAGATCATGTCTTTTGCAGGAACGTGGATGCAGTGGGAGGCCATTATCCTTAGCAAACTAACACAGAAACAGAAAACCAAAAACCACATGTTCTCACTTTATAAGCGGAAGCTAAATGATGAGAACATGTGGACACAAAGAGGGGAACGACAGACACTGGGGCCTACCAAAGGGTGGAGGATGGGGGAAGGGAGAGGATCAGGAAAGATAACTAATGGGTAGGAGGCTTAATACTTGGGTGATGAAATAACCTGTACAACAAACCCCCATGACATGAGTTGACTTATAACAAACCTAGGCTTGTACCCATGAACTTAAAAGTTTAAATAAATAGGCCGGGCGCGGTGGCTCACGCTTGTAATCCCAGCACTTTGGGAGGCCGAGGCGGGTGGATCACGAGGTCAAGAGATCAAGACCATCCTGGTCAACATGGTGAAACCCCGTCTCTACTAAAACTACAAAAAATTAGCTGGGCATGGTGGCGTGTGCCTGTAATCCCAGCTACTCAGGAGGCTGAGGCAGGAGAATTGCCTGAACCCAGGAGGCGGAGGTTGCGGTAAGCTGAGATCGCGCCATTGCACTCCAGCCTGGGTAACAAGAGCGAAACTACTCCGTCTCAAAAAAAAAAAAAAAGTTTAAGTAAATAAATAAGAAGTGGATTTTTTTCCCCACCTTCTCTCTTCCCTGTCTGCTGGCTGATGTCAGTGCTCAGAGTGACTTTGAAAGCCACATGTAAAGATGGAAAAGGCTTCATCAACCGGGATCCCTGAAAGATGACATGGGCAGAATGCCCCACCCCATGCCCCCACGTCAACCCTTGCTAACCTGCATTCTCCTGTTACACGAAAGAGAAATAAACCGGTGTTAAGTCACTGAAACCTGGGGAGTGGTTTGTTGCAGCCACTAGCGTTATCTTAACTAATATGGCCTCTTTGACGAAGTGACGTCAGTGTTGAGACAGGAAGGAGTTACCTGGGTAGAGAGTATAGTGTGAGCCACAGCATTCCAGGGAACTGTCCCTGTCCAGAAAGGAATAGGGTGCAGATGAGGATTTAAAAGAAGGCTGGTGTGTACAACTACCATGTGTCATATGCTGTGCTGGGCAACCCACCCAGCATCTGTACTGCAATGTGGCTCTTTCTTCTCTACCTGTCTTTTGCCTGGGCAGTTATTCAGTGTGAGGGGTGACTTAATGGTTTTCAGTTTTACCTCATGTATGTACAATGGGCAGGTCCTGAGTGTATAGCTAACTCAGAGTGGGGCTGAGTAACTTATTCAAGGTCATAGAACTCCTCAGTGGCAGAAATGGGACTTGAACTCAGGTCTGTTTGTCCAAAGTCCATGTATGTTGTCATGGTATGCAGCCTATTACCTCCTGGTATTGGCTGTTTGTAAATTTGGAGATGCATGAATGTCTTGGGATACATCTACTGTGAATATGCCCCTCCCTATGCGTATATTTGCCATAATTGGAAGCAAAGCAAATCAACATCTTTACTGAGTGCCTGCTCATTGCAGGGCTTGTGCTCAAAGTGAGAGAGAAACAAAGAAGCAGAGAGGCAAGAGACCCCGATTTTACCTCCCATTTGGCCACTAACCTTTGAGTGACTTTCAGCAAACCCCTGCTCCTCTCTAGGCCTCAGTTTCCCCTTATATACTATGAGAGATTTGGATGACATAATCTCTGAGGCCTCTTCAGGCCTGATAAACCCAAGGCCTATACACAGGAGCCAGTTCCCACTATGAATTCATGTCTCACTGCCCTGCACCTCTGATGCCACCTAATAACCCCCTGTACTTCACTGCTTATGGCTTTGACCTCTCATGCATTGATTCCTATGGCGTGAGAGGAAGATAGATTGTGTGATTTTTGCTTAGTGATGGCTCCTGCTCACTGTGATGGCCTCTCTAACATACATCCTGTCCTCCACCCATGTTGCAGCAGGAAATGGGACTGACTCCAGGTCTAATACCAGGAAGTGGGCTCTGATGAGCATAAGCCATCAGGGGTCACTGGCCCTGGTAATCCAAATCTAAGCCAACTAACACTTTCTACTTTCCCAAGCACAAGAATTGAGTCAGTCAGCAAAGGACCTAAGGTGAGCCCATAGGGCTCTTGCCGATGGTGAAAGGAGAGGCCTCTCTCTTGAATGAGAACAAGGAAGGAGGTAGCCCCAGGAAGCCACTGGCTGGTGCTCATATCACTACTGTGGGCAAAATAAAACTCAGAATAAAGGGGACAAATCTAATATGCAGAGGGAAGCAGAAGCAAATGGAAAATCACAGAGAAACTGAACCTGAGGCCTGATCAAACCTAACCTGAAGGCTGGCCTGCCTATGACCTCTTTAGTTACTTGAGCCAAAACTCCCTGTATGGTTTAAGCCATTCGTTTTTGGTTTTTTTTTTTTTTCCTGTTCCTTGCAACCAGTAGAATGTAAGCTCTGAGAAAGCAAGTGAACTATCTGTCTTCCTTGCCCTGTGCCTAGAATAGCACCTCACATGGTAAGTGCTCAATATTTACTGAATGAATGAATATGCTGAAACAACATGGGTTCCAGGAACTTATCATGTCTAAAAGCAGGAACATGAATCTCTATAAAATCTCTAAGAAACATTGTTCCTGCCCTCAAGATGCTTCCAGGGTAATCATCAATGTGTGTGTAAGTCAGGGATTGGCAAACTATGGCCCGTGGGCCAAATCCAGCCTACTACCTGTTTTTATGATGAATAAAGCTTTATTGATACATGGTCATGCCCTTTTGATTGCCTGTTGTCTATGGCTGCTCTTGAGCTACAAGGACAGAGTTGGGTAATGCAAGAGACCACACGGCCCATAAAGGCTTAAAATAGGTATTATATGGCCATTGACAGAGAAGTTTGCCAATGCCTGGTATAAGAAATTTTGAAGTCATCCTTGAGAATGGTGCTTTTTCCATCAGTCTGTGACAAATTGTTTAATGGCCACAAATGCCTCCCATCCCAGCACGTAGACTTCTTTGTAATATGATTTTGTTACTCCCCACCTTCAGAGGTGACATCTTTCTCCATCCAGGGAACTATTTGAGATCCCTGCTCAATCATTTCTTCCACAGAGAAGCCCTCACTGACCCCCTACCCAAATAAGACAGCCCCATAAAACATTCTCATAGCCCCGTGGAACTTTCCATCAAGCTACTTATCTCTATTTGTAAGTGTCCATTCAGTATATAATGAGTAATATCTGTCTCCCCACTGGACTGTAAACTCCATGAGGGCAGGAACCACATCTGGTTTTGTTCTCTGATGGAATCCCAGCACATAGCAGGTCCTCAATATTGTTTATTGACTGAAGAAGCAATTAATTCTTCCAGGAATAAGTTTATCCCATTTTGCTTAGAAATCCCTAAAGGTCTGAGGGAAGCAATACAAGTCTGTGACAAGCGACGAGATGTAGCAGATAAGGGCCCTCAGCACAGTGCCACCATGTATACGGCATTAGCAAATGGGACTCATTTGTTCTGCCATTTTTATTGTTAAGGTAATGATGATGATGGTGCTGGTGGTGATGATGATGCTGGTGGTGTTAGTGGTAATGATTGTGATGGTGATGACAGTGATAGTAATGGTGAGTATGATGATGGTAATTTGATGGTGATGGTGATGGTCGTGATGGTGAAGATGATGATGGTGATGGTAATGGTGATGGTGATGGTGAAGATGATGATGGTGATGGTGAAGATGGTGATGGTGATGGTGAAGATGTTGATGGTGATGGTGAAGATGATGATGGTGATGGTGATGATGGTGATGGTGAAGATGATGATGGTGATGGTAATGATGATGGTGATGGTGAAGATGATGATGGTG